>NC_134354.1:716677497-716749997 GCF_048569485.1 Anomaloglossus baeobatrachus
TGGAGAATGGGGTAGCATGGGGGGAGGCATGGTATGGAGAATGGGGTAGCATGGGGGGAGGCATGGTATGGAGAATGGGGTAGCATGGGGGGAGGCATGGTATGGAGAATGGGAGGCATGGTATGGCGAATGGGGTAGCATGGGGGGAGGCATGGTATGGCGAATGGGGTAGCATGGGGGGAGGCATGGTATGGAGAATGGGGTAGCATGGGGGGAGGCATGGTATGGAGAATGGGGTAGCATGGGGGGAGGCATGGTATGGAGAATGGGGTAGCATGGGGGGAGGCATGGTATGGAGAATGGGGTAGCATGGGGGGAGGCATGGTATGGAGAATGGGGTAGCATGGGGGGAGGCATGGTATGGAGAATGGGGTAGCATGGGGGGAGGCATGGTATGGAGAATGGGGTAGCATGGGGGGAGGCATGGTATGGAGAATGGGGTAGCATGGGGGGAGGCATGGTATGGAGAATGGGGTAGCATGGGGGGAGGCATGGTATGGAGAATGGGAGGCATGGTATGGCGAATGGGGTAGCATGGGGGGAGGCATGGTATGGCGAATGGGGTAGCATGGGGGGAGGCATGGTATGGAGAATGGGGTAGCATGGGGGGAGGCATGGTATGGAGAATGGGGTAGCATGGGGGGAGGCATGGTATGGAGAATGGGGTAGCATGGGGGGAGGCATGGTATGGAGAATGGGGTAGCATGGGGGGAGGCATGGTATGGAGAATGGGGTAGCATGGGGGGAGGCATGGTATGGAGAATGGGGTAGCATGGGGGGAGGCATGGTATGGAGAATGGGGTAGCATGGGGGGAGGCATGGTATGGAGAATGGGGTAGCATGGGGGGAGGCATGGTATGGAGAATGGGGTAGCATGGGGGGAGGCATGGTATGGAGAATGGGGTAGCATGGGGGGAGGCATGGCATGGAGAATGGGGTAGCATGGGGGGAGGCATGGTATGGAGAATGGGGTAGCATGGGGGGAGGCATGGTATGGAGAATGGGGTAGCATGGGGGGAGGCATGGTATGGAGAATGGGGTAGCATGGGGGGAGGCATGGTATGGAGAATGGGGTAGCATGGGGGGAGGCATGGTAAGGAGAATGGGGTAGCATGGGGGGAGGCATGGTATGGAGGGGGCTTGATATGGAGACGGGGCAGCATGGGGAGCGCTCAGTTAGGAGCCTGGGAGGGCTCGGTATACAGAATGCGAAGCATAAGGTTCATTATAGAGTGGGGACATCATGAGGGGGACAGTGAAGTGGGGGCTGCATGGAGAGGTGGGGACAGTGGAGGTCATAGTTCATAAGTGAGGAAGGTCTGGAGGGTATAATTCAGTGGGGAGGACAGTGGGGGTTTTCATGTGAGGGGGCAGTGTAGTGGGAATGTTATAGGAGAGAATGTGGAGGCTGTATACTATAAGTGACATGGTGTGAGGTCATTTTTTGTGCTGTGAGCTCAGTGATGGGCAGTTATTTATTCTTGGGCACAGCCTTGGGCTTACTTAGGGTGTTTACTCTTTAGTGAGGAGAATGGAGTCTCACAAGGTTTTTGCCACCTAATTTGAGAGCAGCATAATGTAGGGGCAGAGATCCTGATTCCAGTGTTGTCACTTACTGGGCTGCTCAGTGTAGTTTTGATAAAATCACTGTTTAATCAGCAGTAGTTATCATTTCAGGACTGCTTGGTGTGCTGCAGAAATAAGGAGAAACAGAAGTCTTTAAATTTGCCTAAGTATCTGTATATCCCATGGTCAATAATTAGCGATAATAAACGCTATAGTGCACATAACAAGTTTTATCTTAATTAACCCGATGTGTACTGTAGCTAGGAGAGCAAGGAGCCAGCGCTAAGCAGTGTGCGCGGCTCCGGCTCTCTGCACATGTAGCGACATTATGATCGCTGCTGCGTCGCTGTGCTTGACAGCTAAGCAGCGATCATAACAGCGACTTACCAGGTCGCTGTTACGTCACAGAAAATGGGGACGTAACAGCGACGTCGCTGTCGCTATGTGTGAAGCACCCCTAAAGCCCCCATACACTATAGTCTGATTTTTAGGCCGGCAGCTATCTTGCTCAGCTCTCCCATATACAGGAGCACTCATTCTGCCAAGTGTTTGTGTTCTTTATTAGAGCCGCTGCTGGACATCTCCAGCAGCAGCTTATCATTTAGAGGATAAGGCTATGTGCGCACAGTGCGTTTTTCGCAGCGTTTTTGCACGTTTTTCGGGTGCGTTTTTGGCCTCAAAACTGCAGGACTTTGCTTCCCCAGCAAAGTCTATGAGTTTTCATTTTTGCTGCCCGCACACATCTTTTTTTTTACCTGCGTTTTTAAGTTTAAAAAAAAAATGGACATGTCAGTTCTTTCCTGCGTTTTTCTGCGTTTTCCCCCCATGCAATGCATTGGAAAAACGCAGCAAAACGCAGCCAAAAACGCACCAAATCGCGGCAAAAACGCATGTGTTTTTTGATGCATTTTTTGACGCAGGTGCATTTTTGTGCGTTTTTTAGCGGCCAAAAACGCACAAAAACGCAGCGTCAAAAAAACGCAGTGTGCGAACCTAGCCTAATAGGATCTACACTCTGTAATCGGACATGCTGGATCCTTATTCCTCCCCCCCCCGACAATCAGAATTGAGAGCCCCTATACACATTGGGCTGTCAGCAGAACCCGTCGATATTGGCGGGTTTAGACCACTTTAGGTTAATGTGTATGCAGGTGTTAACTACTATCTGAAGGCTCTGGGCTCTATCAGGGAATGTGCACACGTCTTGTAGATGTCTGTGAACCCCCGGAATTATTCAGACAGACTACGCTTCAGGACAGTCATCATTTTATCCTGTAGCAAATATATATATATATTTTTTTTTTTTTTTTTTTTTGCTGTTGCTTCTTGGTTGTTTTTTCCAACATCTTTTAGCTACTGGATTTTACTTATATTTTTTAAATGAAGTAGTAAGCGGCATCCAAGCAGCAGCCGCCATATAATGGACCGGTCACTGTCAGCCGCTTCATGTCTGAGGAAACCTGACGCGCTTAAAAAACTCCAAAGACTGAACATATGGACAGCAAGTCGTTTACATTGCAGTGTATGAGTTTATTTCTTTTAATATTTATAGTTTGGGGTTTTTGGGCGGGTTACAGTGCGGATTTGTCTGAAAACAAAATGCTGTGTGCACATACCCTTAATCTGACTGATCAGAAGGGGGCGCCACCACTGACAGTGCCTAGGGCAGCAAAAAACCCAAATACGGCCCTGCACACACACACACACACACACACACACACACACACACACACACACACACGTCTGTGTTTTATTAAAATTTTCTGGCTGAATTCGAGCAACTCCACAATAAAAAAATAAATAAAATAATTTGGCAGATTCACCCTTCATCATCATGATCATCATCATATATGCATATTAAATTAGCAGCTGGAATATGAAAAAAATTAAAATGAAATTATACGATAAATATAATACCTGTGAAATTATTTCCAACTCGCAGGAAAACAATTTTTTATTTCTTTGTAATAAATCTTCCCACACAGGCACAGGCACTAACACAAACACGGTGATTATAAGCCTAATTATTTGGGTGTTTTGGGCCAATATTGGCTCACATATTTATTACCATGGGCTGATTATTCTGGGCTTATGGATTGGATTACAGGCAGACAAATGTGCTCTATCCTTCCCACGTCTGCATCTGTTCTTCTACAACAGAGAGGCTAAAAACAATCTCATAGGTTAATTATGACATTGACCACACACGTCTTGTCTGTCTTGGAAAGAAGAGGAAAGCAGTGCACTATAGAAATACTTTGTAAACCAGAGATACTGATATAATATATATATATATATATGGGATAAAGTCGCCACCTATGTACGGTAAATTACAGGAATAACGGTAGTCATTTAGCAGCTCTGTGACCACAAACTACAAGGCTGCAAGTCATGTACATATATCCAGGTCACAGGCGTCTGATGTAACTGCAAGGCGGCTCCTGATCTCCTTAATTATTTAGAGTCCGGTTTCGTTGTTGCTCATTATTTCCCCCTCAGCTCTCACAGACCCTTATTTGAAAGAACGAAAGGGAGTTTATTTTAATCCACTATCCATGCCCATATAACGCCTGCATTCTTCAGCCCCTTATACACCCAGTCATTCTTCATTTTACCAATTTTGTTTTTTTTTCCTCCCCTTCTACCAAGAGTCATCACTTTTTTTTTTTTACTTTTCCATCTATATAGCTTTTTTTTTTTTGAGGTATAAGTTGTACATTTCAATTACACCATTCACTGTACGATATAACGTAGTGAAGAATAAATTATTCCAAGCAGTGAAATGGTGAAAAATTACTTAGCCGATATCATTGATAAAATGTCTTTATATA
Organism: Anomaloglossus baeobatrachus; assembly: GCF_048569485.1. Lineage (NCBI taxonomy): Eukaryota > Metazoa > Chordata > Amphibia > Anura > Aromobatidae > Anomaloglossus > Anomaloglossus baeobatrachus. Next base: position 716,681,895 of record NC_134354.1, read on the forward strand.
ACCTATATTAAAGGAGTCACACAATTTCTAATAACCTTGTCCCTGCTTATTACAAGAGACGGGAGCCCTGGATAAATAATTTCCCTTAATCTTGAAGGGATTTTACTATTAGGCCCTATGCCCCCCCCCCCTTTTTTTCTCTCGTCTTTCTTCCATCCTGCCCTCCTTCCTTCCACCCTGACCTCCTTCCTTCCACCCTGACCTCCTTTCTTCCATCCTGTCTTTCTTCCTTCCACCCTGTCCTCCTTCCTTCCACCCTGACCTCCTTCCTTCCACCCTGACCTCCTTCCTTCCACCCTGACCTCCTTCCTTCCACCCTGACCTCCTTCCTTCCACCCTGACCTCCTTTCTTCCATCCTGTCTTTCTTCCTTCCACCCTGTCCTCCTTCCTTCCACCCTGACCTCCTTCCTTCCACCCTGACCTCCTTCCTTCCACCCTGACCTCCTTCCTTCCACCATATCCTCCTTCCTTCCACCCTGACCTCCTTCCTTCCACCCTGACCTCCTTCCTTCCACCCTGACCTCCTTCCTTCCACCCTATCCTCCTTCCTTCCATCCTGTCCTCCTTCCTTCCACACCTTGATTTCTAATATTTTGTCTATATAACTGTTACATTCAATTAATTGTTTGTATTTAACTTTTCGTGCTACAGGATTGTACTTTGTAAATTATTAATTTACATTATATTCTATCAGCTATATTTTCACAATTTATATAAATGTTCTTTCCTCCCCCTCCTTTTTCCACCCTTTCTTCCCTTGTTTTCCCAATAAAAGTTTAGTTTCCCATTTCTCCCCTTCCATATCTATTAGCTATATTGTTTTACCATGTATGTTCACTATATATCCCTCAAATATTGTAATGTACTCTCCTTATTCTTCCCATTACCCAGTTGTAATTCCTCTTTTAAATAAAACTTTTGGAAATGAAAAATACTTAGTTTTGCATCACTGATTTTTCATCACTGATGAAGCCTATCATTGTTACGACATTGTGGTAAAGCCAAGAACAAACTGGAGTTTGTATTTTTTTTTATTTTTAATCTGAATTATGTCCATTTTTGTTTTGAAAATGCAACGTCTTGGTGCAGATTTTATCCAATCGCTTCCATTGGGATCCTAAGGGGTACTTTGCACGTTGTGACATCGCTACTGCGATCTCGTCGGGGTCAAATCGAAAGTGCCGCATATCTGGCGCCGGTAACGACGACGCAACGTGTAAAGACTAGAAGCACCGATAAATGATCGCAAAAGCGTCCAAAACTAGCGATCTGTGTAGTGTCAGTCATTTCCATAATTTCGCTGCAGCGACAGGTACGATGTTGTTCCTCGTCCTGCGGCAGCACACATCGCTGTGTATGAAGCCGCAGGAGCGAGGAACATCTCCTTACCTGTGTCCCGCCTGCAATGAGGAAGGACTGAGGTGGGCGGGATGTTTACGTCCCGCTCATCTCCGCCCCTCCGCTTCTATTGGCCGCCTGCCGTGTGACGTCAGTGTGACGCCGCACGACCCACCCCCTTAGGAAGGAGGCGGGTCGCCGGCCAGAGCGGCGTCGCAGGGCAGGTGAGTGCGTGTGAAGCTGCCATAGCGATAATGTTCGCTACGGCAGCTATCACAAGATATTGCATCTGCGACGGGAGCGGGGACTATCGCGCTTGGCATCGCTACAATCGGCTAGCGATGTTGCAGCGTGCAAAGTACCCCTTAGTCTATATGTTCAATTGCTGACCTAGCCATGTTATATTGTGTGTTGTTTTTTTTTGTTTTTTTTTTTTAATTGTGCGTTTTGTTTTTATTGTGTGCTTTGATTTTTTTTTAGGTGCATTTCTGAACAAAAAAGTGACATAAAATTCACAAAAAATTACAGAAAATATGGATTTTTTATAAAGAAATGCTGAAGATTTCACTTTAGAAAACCGCACCATGTGAACGCCGTCTTACAGTATGATACTTGGTTTCTGCTCTGCTGATCGTAAAAGCCTGAAAAGAAAACGGTTAAATGATGTAATGCAGAATTTCCGGATGTGCTACGTGGCTTTCTATGGAATAGTCTGTCGGTGTCTCTCCTACGAGCGATCACGGTCTGTGTTCAGCATGGCTCTATATCAGAATGATAACACTATAACAGGATACAACACATGCCCTTTCCATGAGCGGCACATACAATAGACCACACAGGATGGCGCGGCTCAGACACCGACAGTGTAACTGTTCCTCTTATCTCTGTATATTATTGTATGGTACTTGTATTACATATTTATCTGGAGGAAGACTGCGGCTCAGTGATTGAGGCAGCACCTTGGACAGCACCAAGTCTTTCAACTGCAATATTGTATCCTATGCTCGGATGATTACAGTGAAGTGTAAATGCGGCAAGTGGAGCCGCGCTGCCCCAAGCAGATGGGACGGCAGATGGATCTGCAGATTGGTTTTCCCTACCTTCCCAGTGTGAAACAATGTTAAAATGGTGGAAAACAGAAAACCTTCCGGAGCTTTGTGCAGAACAGTCTATTGTTTCCCAATGATATTACATTATGTATAGAAATACTGTATTTTCTTTTCGTTTGTTTACCCCATCAGCACTCATTAGGTGAGAAATAAAAAGGTCTACGTTACCTTCCTTCATTGATGAGCTCAATAAAAGCCAGACCGGCGTTTTTCTGAATAGAGTTTTGCCATTCCTGTAAGAAACATTAAATTAGTGGGATGGTCACAATGATAGATCGCTCAAGTGTCAGACGACTTTCTATAGGGTCAAACATCAATGTATGTTATTATTCGGGTGTAACAAAAAAAAAACATAAAACATATCTACAGATTGTATAAATGGCTGAACAGTTATTTTTTTTCTTGTAGGTGATTTCCATCTTTAAATTATTGACATCAGCTCTCCTTATGTAATAATAAATCTGATGTACTCCCCCCCCCCCCCGCCCCGCCCCGCCGACGATTCAGGACCAGATCTCGGGCGCTGCTCCAGTGACTGTTTTGTAGCTGCAGTACAGTCCACCACCGCTGCAGCCAATCACTAGGCTGAGCACTATGTACTTTCTGCATCAGTATTACTGCTGAGTTCAATGACTGGTTGCAGCGGTCACGTGTGCTGTAATATAACTGCTGCAGCCTGTACACAATCACCAGGAGCAGCAGCAGAAAGGCCTTACTGGAGTAGAAGATGGTGAGTAAAGCTGATTTAATTGTCTAGGTGAAAAATGCTGAAGAAGAAAGCCTCTTAAGTAGTGTTGAGCGGATCCGAACTGTAAAAATCCGGATCCGCGCGGTTTCAGCGTCCAATCCGGGTCCGACCTGGATCCGGGAATCCGGCTGCACGATCCGTGTTCGGGTTTGTTTTTTTGTGTTTTTTTTTTTTTTTTTACACTCTCTCACACTCTCTCTCCAAATACTCAATATGAGCACACACTTTAGGCCATATTCACATGGAGTGTTTTTTTTTTTTTTCCTGATCTTTTATACAAATTCAAAGCGCCTTTTTACAGAACCAACAAAACTTATGAGACTTCAGAAGTGTCATGTTAATTTTTTTTTCTTCCTGACTGAATTTCAGAACTACTAACAACCAATAATTCATTGAGCACTATTTTTGGGGTCAGAAACATAAAGAAACAATATTACTTGCATCATTGTTTTCTCCCTTCATCAATCAAATGTGAATCTACTCAATCACAATATTGAACCACAATAATGGAATACACAAATCCACTAAAACATAGCCATTTATTAATCTTTTGTTAAAATTACATACACTAAAATATAATTTATAGGTCACAACTTAAATGACATAAAACCCACTAGTAGGGGTGGAACTCTACTACCTTACATTAAATAGGTAAAGCTCTGATTATATATCAGCTCCCAAGTAGAATGCAACAGTGAAAAAAAAAACCAACGCTACATGCTCAGAGAGAGTGTAAATGGATTGTCATTTTGAACAAGATGTCACCAGCAAATTTGAATGTCTTTTGTTCTAATTTGGGGTGCCAAATCTGATATCGGGCTCTCCCGTGTCTCTTTCTGTTGATTGACTGTGGTGGATTTGAATCTAGATTTTATATGGATTAGGATTCTTTCCAATCTATTTTTTTTACTTTGTTTATGTGTTTTCAATTGTTGTCCTGTCTTTATTTTTAGTGCATACTGCCAAACTGGTTACAAAGTGGCTTAAGGATAACAAAGTCAATGTTTTGGAGTGGCCATCACAACGCCCTGATCTCAATCCTATTAAAAATTCATGGGCAAAGCTGAAAAGGCTGGTGCAAGCAGGGCGATCTACCAACATGGTTGTTACACCAGTTCTGTCAGGAGGAATGGGCCCAAATTCCTAACATCTATTGTGAGAAGCTTGTGGAAGGATATCCAACAGGTTTCATGCAAGTCAGACAGTTTGAAGAGGACCAACCACCAGGATTATCCTATATAAACTAAAGCCAGTGCTATACTGGCACTTTCATGCGGATTCTATACATACCTTTAGTTGTGAGATCAGATGTATACTTTCTGGAATATAGGCAAGTATATTTTGTGCAATGCACTGTTATTTGATGAGAGGCGCAACGGAATATCTAATAGGTGGGTTGGGTTTTGCTAGTTATTCCTGCCCCTGTCTGCCTGCTTGTCCTTCCTACTCATGTCTCTGGGGGGAGGGGAAGCACAGGGGGAGGAAGGACAAGCTGTCAGACAGGGTCGGGAATAACTAGCAAAACCCAACCCACCGTTGCGCCTCTCATCAAATAATAGTGCATTGCACAAATTTTACTTGCCTATATTTCAGAAAATATACATCCGATCTCACAACTAAAGATATGTTTAGAATCAGGATGATAGCGCCAGTATAGCACTGGCTTTAGTTTATATAGGAAAATCCTGGTGGTTGGTCCTCTTTAAAGGCAATGGTACCAAATACTAAAGAAATTTATGTAAACTTTTGATTTTGCAGAAAGTAATAAAAATGCCTTAAAACATTCTCTCTCACTATTCTGGCATTTGGGAAATATAAATAATTTTGGTAATCCCAAATGACCTAAAATGGGAAAGGTTTATTCTGATTTCATGTCAGACAGTAAGAAAAACATGCAGATGTGTTTGTTTAGATAGTGTATGTAAACTTCTGGTTTCAATGTAAACTTTTGGTTTCAACTGTAAAAGGAGTTTTCTTATCTACAATAGTTATTCCATATTTACAGGATATAAACGTCCATACAGATGTGGGTCACACCTCTATTAATAAGAGAACCCCATCTTCTACTGCTGTCAAACAGAGGTGATCACACATGTATGGCTCCCTCCATCCATTTCTATGTTCTGCAGACTTGTTTGGCTATTTTTCGGATTCCCATAGTAATTGAAACAAGCACCTCAGGAGTGGTCAAGTAACACATGAAAGTCCAGCTCAAATGAACAGTTTCTTCTTTATTTCTTGAGAATTTCAGGTACACAGGACATCAAAAGCAGCTATAATGGCATATGCATTGACGCGTTTCTGGTGTTTTTCCACTCTTAATCATAAATGATTAAGGGTGGAAACACACCAGAAACGCGTTGATGCATATGCCATTATATCTGCTTCCTTGTGAAAATTTTGATGTTCTGTGTACTTGAAATTCTCAAAGAATAAAGAAACTGTTCATTTGAGCTGGACTTTCATGTGTTATTTGATCGGTTGTCAAGCCGTGGTGGGGCCTTTGTCCAGCCTCTGAGAAGAGAGTGGATTCAGAGATGATGAGCTGGATTTGCTGCTACTTTTACATCATGAGTAGTCACCCTAAGGTGTGGCATTATCGAGGTAGACTAGGTTCCCAGAAGTAGATATGACACAATCCTGTGGATGTCCTAAATAGTTATACGCGAACTGTTCAGTGCTCGCAACAAGCATTTTGATGCTCGGAACTCATTTACTGAGTATAACAAAAGTCAATGGGGAACTTGAGCATTTTTCCCCAAAATCTTCCTGAAGTACGTGCGCGTTCCCCAATGATTTCTTTTATACTCGGTAAACGAGCATCCCGAGCATCAAAATGCTCATTACGCGTAGCAAGCACCGCACAGTTCGCTCATCATTAGTCATAAACGTCTAAGATGACAACAAAAAAAAAAAAAGCAAACATCTTGTCTTCTCCCCTAAATGTTCATTGAAGCATATGACTGTTAATATTCTTGGATCTCTGCAAGAACAGCTTCAGCTTTCTGCAATGTGTAAGTAATTTTAGACATTTTAGACAGTTATCAGCTTTAATGCAGTTTCCCAGGACTGTTACTTGGAAGCACAAATTTGATTCAGGTTGCTTCATTACGTGTCCACTATAGAAAATACCAAATCACATGTTCCCTTTTTTTCTCTACTGCCGTTATGGTTCCTGTTAAACCTAAGTAAAAAGGTCAAAACAAAAAACTTGACAAATGTGCGAGGCCAATTGCTCCAAGCCTGCAGACAATTTCTTCCAAACTTTCATTGGCGTAAAGTGGCATTTTTGCAATACAAAAGAAATTTCAGCTGACATATGGAAGTCAACCTAATGTAAATATCTAAATCTGAATCCAAAATTCATACTCAAGCAGCCATTTGTTTTAATAAAGAAATCAGCACAACATTCAGTTGCTATAGTTGCCGAAGGGTTAAGACAACCTTACGACTGGAAGCAATTAGAGATAACTATAGAATCTGAGAGAAGACAGGATTTTTCTTGAAGCGAGCTCCGATCTGCTAGTCATCAAAGTTTGGGAAGGGGGGGGAGTGAGACAAATTTCTACACGAGATTTTTTGAAAATCCACCACTAAAAACGATATCAAAGGCGTGACACAGTCTGGAGAACAAAGACCGGCCGGGCCAAGAAAAATATCTTCATCTTATAGAGCCACTAAACCTGAAATGTAATCTGCGTCCCTTTACCTGCGGAGCGGAGAGCTCCTTATGGTGTCATTGGTATGGTAACGTTTAGATTTTCAGTTTTTTGGGGTTTTTTTAAATATACTTTTACCTTCTCTGTTTCAAGAAGGATTTCTTCAGGTTGTTTAGTCATGGGTTACAATGGGATCTTGAAACAAAGGAAGAGCATTCCCTATCGAAATGTTATGGATGCGCTTCACCTTGGTTTTTTAAGAGTATAAATTCACATTTTGATGGAAAACAATACAGGAAAGTCATTTTCTTAATGCTCTTTTAAATGTGCTGCAGTTCCCAAATAATATAATTTCACAGACTGTAACTGTAGCTATAGCTTCTACAGTCAATGTCTATTCAATGTGAAGAATTTAGAATTATTCATTTTGTTGCCATTTTGTGTTATGAAAGAGTCAGATTTTTTTTTAATTTTTTTAAGCAGTCAAGGTCTTTAAGAAATTTGCACACTTCATTTTCACAATCTTCAGTTTCAGGTATATGAAACACCAATCTTAAAGGGGTTCTTTGCTGCTTGGACAACGCCTTCTCATTCCCCATGTTTGCGCCTCTGTAAGGGGTACTTTGTACACTGCGACATCGCAGGTGCGATGTCGGTGGGGTCAAATCGAAAGTGACGCACATCCGGCGTCGCTGTCGATATCGTAGTGTGTAAATCCTTTATGATACAATTAACGATCGCAAAAGTGTCGTAATCGTATCATCGGTGTAGTGTCCGACATTTCTATAAATGTAGCTGCAGCGACGGTACGATGTTGTTCCTCGTTCCCCAGCAGGCAGCACACATCGCTGTGTGAGAAGCCGCAGGAGCGAGGAACATCTCCTACTTGCGTCACCGTGGCTCACGCCGGCTATGCGGAAGGACGGAGGTGGGCGGGATGTTCACATCCCGCTCATCTCCGCCCCTCGGCTTCTATTGGCCGCCTGCCGTCGCTGTGACGCCGCACGACCCGCCCCCTTAGTAAGGAGGCGGTTCGCCGGTCAGAGCGACATCGCAGGGCAGGTAAGTGCATGTGAAGCTGCTGTAGCAATAATGTTCGCTACGGTAGCAATCACAAGATATCGCTGCTGCGACGGGGGCGGGGACTATCGCGCTCGGCATTGCAAGCATCGGCTTGCGATGTCGTAGTGTGCAAAGTACCCCTAAGGCTATGTGCGCACGCTGAGTGAAATTTTCTGCATCTTCTAGCAGAAAAACGAAGCAAAAATCAAGGTGTGTTTTTGTTGCGGTTTTTTTTGCCATGTGTTTTTGATAATGAAGTCAATGGGTGGAAGACCTGAAAATCACAGGTAAAAAGGCACCAAGAATTGACATGCTGCAGTTTATTTTCTGCACCAAAATCTGCAATAAATAAAGAAGCAACGTGTGCACAGCACTTTAGCATTCTCATTGACTTTTCCTGCATAAGGATAGACATGCATTTTTTGCCACAAAATTGCACCAAAAAATGCAAAAACATAAAAAACCCGCTGTGTGCGCACGCAGCCTTAAATTAAAAACCGTCACACTCACCCCTGGTGACCCATGGTGTCAGCACTAAAGATGAGCAAACCCGAGGTTCAGTGTTCGGTGTTCGTACAAACACAAGCTTTAGTTCGGATGCTTTACATATGGCAACCACTCGCGCAAGCATCGCTGTGCTCAGGTATGCTCAGTGCTCAGCCCAGTGTGAGCAGTTTGCTCTGTTTGAATGGCTCACACTGGGGGTAACAACAGCATGATTTGATGTAGTATGCACCAAACAAAAAACAATGATAAACTTTGCCCATGGAAGTGATCTGTTTATATCTGGCTGCATATGGGCGGAGACCCCCAAACTATTCAATTAGTGACTTCCATTGGGGTTCAGGTCAAGTCCGGGTCCCAAAACGAACTTTATCTAAAGCCTTGCTGAACCCGCCAAACCGAATTTCCATGGGTCCGCTCATCTCTAGTTAGCATTCGCTCTCCAGGGGCTCAAGTGTGGTTCTCTCACATGAAACCCTAAACGCAATCAACGCCGGCTTGACTCTTCTCGCATTTGGACTAATTGAGCATCAACGGGAAGTCAGAGCTGCGGCTGACACATCAGTGCCTATGCCTGAGGTTTGATATGTCCGAAGCCGGCGTGGACTAGGTGCAGGGTAAAGCATGACATAACTTCACATTAACCCCAGTAAAGTGATAGAATGGCGCTGGAGGTGAAGACAAGTAATTTTACTTTAACAGGGGCAAACATGGTGAATACGAAGGGGTTATCCAAGTAGAGGACAGCCCTTTTAATAAATGTACGCTAATTGTTTACAAAAAAAAGCAATTTCTTGGAATACCAGGAATATTTGCAAAACAGCTGTAAGAAAGATCACTTTTACCGTATGGATGAAGATGTTTTCGCGAAAGAGTCAACACATCTAATGCAAAATATGGCAATATGGAGTTCACGGAGAGTGAAACATGGGACCCCTCATGGTAATAAGTTGGAGACTCCTTTATCTAGTTACTTGTCTGGTTACTTATTCTCCGTGCGTCAGGATAGATTTCTGCAATCTCAAACTTTAGATAAAGCTTTCAAAAATATATTTAAAAAAAAAAAATTGAATCCAAACTATTTAGGTGGGCCAAAATTTTAGATAGGTGACAGCAAAAGCAGGAATCATGCAAAATTTTTACTGAAAAATTGGATGAACAACTTTTCATGTTACATCCCCTGCCACTTCCCAAATCTAATTTGAAAGTGCTCAAGAAAAAAAAAAGAAAAAGAAGCAATTGTGCCACTGTTCTTCTGATTTTGTGGCAACTACTCCATTTAAATGCCACTACCAGAGTATGACAGAAGCATCTAATGATTAAATAGCCGGGAGCGGGAGCACTGTAGGAATATATGCCGGCTGTATAACACCGGCGGCATCTACAACGTGTAGAATGGGTAGAGTTCCTGAGATGCCTGAACAATTATAAACCCATTATGAATGTATTTTAATGTCCTTTTGAGCTAAGAAGTTAAACCAAATATGTCCTTAGATTTCACAATGCAAACTGCATACATTATTAAATAGATCTCTTAGTCCTGAAGAGGCTGGTGTACTTACTCTGAATATTAATGTCAAGTGCATAATTGTCATGGGAGTGTCACGTGTGACAGACAGTCATGTGATTTCTGGCCATAGAAGGTCACAGCGTCTGGCTGTGCAGAATGCTCCTTGACTTTCCACTGTTCCTGCTGTCAGTATTCATCGGTATAGTCAGCTTTCTTGCTGGATTCATCTCTCTCCGTTTTGGCCCCAGCAGGAGCTTGACTCTCACCCAGCTGCTGATCATCAGTATTCCTTGGTTCTTAAATACCCCTTTCGTCCTTTGGACTGCTGCTGATAATATTTTGAGTTACTTCAAGCCAAGGTTGCAAGCAGATGGCTTGTACTCCTCTGTGGTATCGTTGCTGAAACCTTGCTGAACGTCTACCTAAGTAATATGTAGATGCACAGTTCATGCATTTCCCCATGTGTGTCCCCTTTGTGTCTTCTATAGTGTTTAGTGGGGTTGACGAAGAGCTCATCCCATCCATTCCCTAGTTGGGGTTCAGCACTAGGGATACCTAGGGTTAGGTATCTGGCTTTGTGAATAGGTGCGGAGCCTATCTAGGTTGGTGAGGGACCCCAGGGACCAACATTAGGTTTGGTCAGGGGTCACTATCTTCCCTCTTCCTAGACACAGGGTTTCCCTTCCCTTTCGCTGTGGTATTTAGCGTGACAATAATAATTTTAAATTGCCACAATAAAATGAGCACTTTATACGTCCATCTCCAGCTATAACTGCTTCTTTAAATTTCAGAATTATACAGCCATTCTTACGTGGATTTATAAAATTAGCGCACTTAGGTCTAAAAGATCTATTTAATAATGTATGCCATATGTATTGTGCAATCTGGTCACCGACCCCCTTTAATACAGTTTAAATAGACTATGTCCTTATACAGTGTGATTTCCCGAAAAGTACAAATATTTTTTTTCCCAAATATCATGGGAGTATTTTAGCTAATGAATATAAATGGTTACAATATGATCGATCCCAACCCCGTTTGCTAATCACAGGCCAATATGATATCCATTACCTGGACTCATTTTTAAGCTTCACATATGGAAAATATAAATTTGCAAATTGACAAAATATAATTTGTAGTTAATTCTTTACAGCATAGGTTTAAAGGAAATCCTCACATCACAAGGATGGCACTAATTTTTCAATCTTAAAAACACTATGAAAGAAAAAAAAAATGACAGCAAATTCTAGGAAAGGGCTAAATCAAAGATTTGTACAGGACTTCTGAAACACAAAGTATATCTTTCATTGACCTATACTTCCATTGGGTAAATAAGTCCTGATTGCAGATCCTGTATAGTCTGAAAGGCAGTTCATATGAAATGAATTATCTATGACATGTACCTTCAGACACTCGTAATCTGATATTTCACGTAAATTTAGACCATACCTCAAAAAAGGAGCCTCTGGCAATCCTACATTTATTCAGGAGCCGAGATAAGGGGGAGAAGAAAATCTGACATTTTTGCTAATCTACAGTCGTTAACATGGAATTTCCATCTTAAAAGGGCATAAAAGTATCTAATTTGCTGTTGTAATTTAAAGAAAAACAAACGCGGCATTTCCTTTTCCTGTCGGAACATATACAGTAACCTAAGTCCTCTACGTATGGTTTAGAGAGAAAAAACGTTGGTAGAAAATGTGTCCATGGATTTCTGGGTCTGTTTTAAGAACCCAAATTTAAGCAAATAAATTTATTTTCATTTGTTTTCGGTCACAGGAAAGATCCTAATAAATGAATATATGGGCTGCTAATACCACAGTATACACAATAAATCCTGCCAGTGCTAAATCAGATAGATCCAGGAGAATAAAGTCACCTAAAATGACTCCCTTGTAGCTACCATCGGCTTACATGAAAGGTAATAACTCAACGCAATGACTTAGTACATTTCTCACCGTCACACTCAATATTGCAGGCTTGAACATGACAAAATTCAGAATTTAAAGGGAACCTGTCACCAGTTTTGGGACCTATAAGCTGCAGCCACCAATAGTGGGCTCTTATATACAGCATTCTAATATGCTGTATATAACAGCCCAGGCCGCTGTGTAGAACATGAAAATGACTTTATAATACTTACCTAAACGGTCGGATCAGTGCAGAATGGTCAGATGGGTGTCTCCGTTCTCCGGATGCGGCGCCTCCTTTTTCAGCCATCTTAGTTCTCCTCCTTCTGAAGCTTGTGTGCATGACGCATCCTACGTCATTCACACAGGCCGGCATTGAGCAGGGCAGACCAAAGTATTGTAGTGCGCCTGCACAGGACCTCAATACCGGCGCGTGTGCATTGATGTAGGACGCGTGATGCACCCAGGCTTCAGAAGTAGGAGGACAAAGATGGCCAAAAAAGGAGGCGCCGCACCAGTAGAACGGAGACACCCATCTGACCATTCTGCACCGAACCAACCGTTTAAGTATTATAAAGTCATTTTTATGTTCTACACAGCGGCCTGGGCTCTTATATACAGTATGTTAGAATGCTGTATATAAGAGCCCACTGGTGGTGGCCGCAGCATATAGTCACCAAATCTAGTGACAGGTTCCCTTGAAGTCATATTTTGCCCATGTCCCTTTTGTGCAAAGATTTTGGAAACTTTTGTTGTTACTTTGCTATTTTTTTTGTTATTTTGTGGCAAACTCATTTTTTTTTCTAAGAAGTGGGTGGAAGTGAATTGCCCACCCCGAGCTGTGATGTGTACTATGGTATAATTATGGAATAACTTATAGTTGAAATCCATATCAGCTAGTTGCCACAGATTACATCTTCTGGACATCGAGCAGACCAAAGATGTGCTAAACCGAAGATGCCCATATGGCTCCAACTGGCTTTCTCTTCCCTTTTGATTATCTTTTCTCTGAAATTTTAAAAATAAAAATGCTTAAGGGAAAAACATTCATTTCAAAATGGACAGCTAAAGAGTTCAGCAAAAAGATTTGCAGAATCTTGATGCAGAAGCTCTTGGACTTTGCCCATCTCTTCCTATATGCCAGCATTTTTAGAGCATGTTGTGATTAGTATGACCTGCGTGACATCATGAATGTGGTGGCGGCAGGTAGGAGGAGGATCGTCAAGCTCTGGTTCGGTGGTCTGTACTACTGGCGTGGAAGCTCTTCCAAGGTCAAGCAAATATTTTGGCTCAACACTAGCAGATACCCAGGATAGCCGGGTCCAACCGGGTTTAAAAATAAACCCGGTTCTGGCCCGGAATTAATCATGGATATCTGCCCAGACGCCAGTCTATGGGGAACCCAATCCGACGGATTAAAATGGTGGTAGTAAGGCTAGAGGGTTAGAGCAAGCACGTTACACTTACCAGTCTCCCTCGAGGCTGTAACGCTACTTCCGGAGCTGCTCATTAACCTCATGTATATGCACTGCTTCCCCCGCCCACCAGCAGTCCCAGCATCTCTGATTGGTTACAGTCAGACTGTGCCCCAACCCTGTGTGACCGCGTGCCTGACTGCAACCAATCAGACTCTGTGTGTGTCCCTATTGTGGTGTAAAAATAATTAAGTAACATCGTTAGACATCTTGTGGTTTGTTCAGATGCAGTTTTGCAAACTTTAGCCATATTGCAATGTTATTTATTTATTTTAGAAAGAAGAGACTTTCTTGTGGCATTCCTTCAAAATAAGCCATACTTGTTAAATGTACTGTAATGAACTTTTAACATTCTGACTTTAGAGTCTGAACTGCTGCTCTTGGGTCTTTTATAATTTCTCTAAACATTGCACAGTCTGACCAATGGGTGAAATTGCTAAGCTATCCACTCCTGGAAAGACTGTCAACATCAATTTTCTTCAAAAAATTCCACGTCTGAATAACCTTTCACACTGTAAAATGACAGACTCCAAATTATTTGGAAAATGCCTCATTACCCTTCTTTGAATGAAAGCAGCAACAATTCTAAAAGATCATTACTGATGTTTTGTTTCTTGGCATTGTATTATCAGAAGCCTAAATGCTTAAGACCAGCAACATTCCAAAACTTCTGCTTTTATGTAGGCAGTCACATATGGTGATCAACAATCAAGGGCATTTCATTGGAGCCTGCTAATTACACTTTTAATTTATATGGAAACCTTCAAGGTGTACTTTTTCACAATTCTGCATTTTGGTGTAGTTTTTGTTAAACAAGGACACTAATTTGTTATGTGTTGTTGTTCTTCATCTGAGGTTATTTTATACCTAATTTTAAATGTTCCATCTGGTGTCTTTCCCTCTGGCCAAGTACAGAAACACTGAAGAGAAACGGATGCCAGAACTGATACTACACATTTATTTGAGATTGTTTCCAGTCATTTGGTGCATCTACAGTAGCACTGAATTGGTATGAGTGCCATACTAGAAATTCTGGTCTATATAACTCATTCTCTACCAAGCAAGGAAGCTACTGGCATATATCAATGGCTAGATCTCTCACTTCTGACCAGAATCGGACTGGCTACCGGAGGAACCTCCAGTAATACCAGGCCTGGCCGCTGTTACCTGCACTGAACTCTGGAGCTCTCACCTGAGCTCCAGAGTGCAGCCTGGCCTGAACTTAGTGTTTGCAGGACTGAACTGTGAGCGCCGAATGATTCCACGGCAATTGCGGTTCAGCTCATGTCACAGCTGCCGGACTGCACTACGGAGCTCAGGTGACAGGTTTGGAGTTCAGCCCAGGCTGTTAGCAGCTGCCATGAACTGAATCACAATCGCCGGGGAATCAGTCGGCACTCGTGGTTCAGTCCTGCAAACCCCGAGTTCAGTCCAGGCTGCACTCCGGAGTTCAGGTGAGAGCTCCAGAGTTCAGTGCAGGTAACCGCGGCCAGGCCTGGTATTACAGGAGATTACTCCGGTAAACAGTCCGACACTGCCTCCGACTATAGTGGAACTTAAAAATAAGATGAATGGCATCCTTAGATTGGAAAGAGAAGTCATTTAAAAAGGAAAGCACTTAGTAAATTTTATAAGATTTGGCAGCCATTGATGTAGGTACCGGGTCTTCTGTCTGGTATGTTGGTCCAGGATGCTATGCTAGACCGTCTGTTATTGTGCCTGCAATAAAGGGAGTCGCTTCAGTGATTGGGGTCTGGTTACACCATAGGTTGTCACGGAACCATGGAGAACACCACATGGTAAGGGTGGAGGGGACTGATCAGACGAACAGTTGGGGGAGAACGAGGTGGACACGGGTAAGAACATGCTATAGAGTGATGCGGCCGTTAATGATCTCAAGCTGGACAGATGTACTGTAGTAAACTTTATCTATAATTTTTGTTAATAGACAAGGTTATATCGTTTAACTGTTCTTTTATGGAAAATCGAACTACTGTTCAAAAATTTACAGAGGATGGATTTGTAATCTTGACTAATACTGTGACTATGGTCTCGATATTGATGCTATGCGAAGTCTATCCATTTTGCTCTGTAACAACTGTTGTATATTTAATAAAAATGATCTGATTTGAAAAAAGAAATTCTGGTCCAACTATCCGTGCCAGACCAGTGCACATGATGCACAAATTAGGCATTGTGCCCAGCTCAATCATAATACAAGTGACCAGACACAACTGAATGATGGAAACCCAATCTATAGGTCCAGTTGCAAAGGACAATGCACTGTCTAGAACGATGATCAAAAGATCATTTCAACCGAAAAACGAGTGACTATTGTTGAGCTATCATAAGAACGCTCATTCATGATAATCATGCACCTTTAAGCCTCATTAACACGTCCTTATTTAAACACGTTCGTGAAAAGTGGTACCGATATCATCAGAGTTATGGATCAGTGTATCATCCGAGTGTTATCTGCGTGTCATTTGTGTGTTCGTTTTTACTATCAGTGTTGATGAAAGCTTCTCCTATAATTTACAATGTTAATCACGTACAGCACATGGATGGTGCACAGATGCCCTCCTTGTGCTGCTGTACGTGTTTTTCACTGACTGATGTATATTGCTCCTTCTCATCCGTGCTTCTTGAAAAATGAACACGTGAACAGTACCATAGGTTATAATGTGTACGTGTAATTGTGAAAAAATGGATACCACATGTACAGACCACACGGACGTCTGAATGAAGCCTTAGAGTGATAACCACTATGGTACACCTCGCAGATCCGAAAATTTGGTCACCTCTTATCTTAAAGAGCTTGTCCACTACTTTTACATTGATGGCCGATCCTTAGGATAGGTCATGAATGTCTGATTGGCTGGGTCCGACACTTCACACCTCAGCTGATCAGCTGTTCCTGGTCTCGGCAGCAGGCAGCCGGAAATGCTCAGTGCTGGCGCTGCTCCGTCTTCAGATAGTGGCCACCGCCGGGTACCGCACATCCGCCTCCTATATTAGAATGGATAGGCAGATGTGCAGTATCCGGCCGCGGCCACTAACCGAAGACTGAGCAGGTCCGGAACTGAGCATTTTCAGTTGCCTGTTGCCACCGCCGGGACCAAAAACAGCTGATCGGTGGAGGTGCAGGGTGTTGGACCTCGGCCGATCAGACATTGATTGACCTATCCTAAGGGGCACTTTGCACACTACGACATCGCAAGCCGATGCTTGCGATGCCGAGCGCGATAGTCCCTGCCCCCGTCACAGCAGCGATATCATGGTGATAGCTGGCGTAGCGAACATTATCGCTACGCCAGCTTCACATGCACTCACCTGCCCTGCGAAGTCGCTTTGGCCGGCAACCCGCCTCCTTATTAAGGGGGCGGGTCGTGCAGTGTCATAGCGACGTCACACAGCAGGCGGCCAATAATAGAAGCAGAGGGGCGGAGATGAGCGGGACGTAAACATCTCGCCCACCTCCTTCCTTCCGCAGTGAGCCGCAGGACGCAGGTAGGAGATGTTCCTCGCTTCTACGGCTTCACACACAGCGATGTGTGATGCCGCTGGAACGAGGAACAACATCGTAACATCGGTCATTTCCAAATTATGGAAATGACCAACGCTAAACCGATGATATGATTATGACGATTTTGCGCTCGTTAATCATATCAAAAAGGCTTTACACACTACGATATCGCCTGCGACACCGGATGTGCGTCACTTTCAATTTGACCCCACAGACATCGCACCTGCGATGTCGTAGTGTTCAAAGTGCCCCTAAGGGTAGGCCATCGACATAAAAGTAGTGGAAAACCTCTTTAAATTGACAGCATATAATACTACATTTAAATGGGAAACTTTACATCTTTAGCATTGAGGTTTTATCAAGGAGACAATCAGTTTATTAGGCCTAAATAATCCTTGATATAACAGTACAGTTCTTAATATTAACACTGAATGTGAAGAGAAGTGGATAAGTGAGAACCCAATCTGGAGGTTATTAACCTTTTGTGAATATGGTGCGTGTTTAGCTTATTTTAATGTACACGTGAAGTCTCTTCTCAAAAGTTTTTTCTGTCGCCGATTCCAGTTCCATACTCTGAGCTGCTCTCATGTGAATAACCATAGTCACATTTTTAGTGTTCAGCTAACCAGAACTTCACCTGGATTTAATCAAGTATTTCCTCGCGCATGTGTTTCTTAGAGAAGTATCAGAGACGTGAGCTGATGTTAGTTTATTTATAGATTATCCAGGAAGGGATATTTTTCATTATGAGGGAACTGGTATCATGCTGCGTATGTTATTATAGCCTCATTAACACGAACTGTTGTTTTCTTTGCATGCACAAGAACACATTTACTTATAATACAAACACATGGTAAAAATTTTCCTACAAAATTACAATTTTTTGCTGTCACTTTAACTCTTGAGTTTTGTTAAGAATAACACACAAATATTATCCTCCTTTTAAACATTATCAGCCTTCAACATATACTTAAAGGGGTTTTCCATTTACAACAAAGTTGGCATGTAAAATAAGGCCAGATGGTAATCAGCATCCCCGCTGTTCTGGTCTGTGTACTGGCTGCAGTGGTAACATCATGCCGGCAGCGCCCATGATTGCTGCAGTCAATCGCTGAGCTCAGCAGTTCCGCCGATGTAGGGGGCACGGGTCTCATATAGCTCTATGTTTGGCTGCAGCGGTGATGCACACTTGATGCAATGTCACTGCTGCAACCAAAACACAGACGAGAGCAGCATTAGCGAGCCGCCAATTAGGTGGAGGTCGTTATTACCATTTGGCTTTGTTATTTTATATGCCTTCAACGTTTGGAACCCATTATGTTGATAATGGAAAACTCTTCATATATTTCTAAAGTAAGCCTTTCTAAAAATATAATTTATGAGCTTCTTTATAAGCCTTTTTGTGTGTACATACTTGTTGTACCATGAGCAAGTACTGACCATGTGGTGGAAGGAAAAAGCAGGATTAGGAAATAAAGCTATCACCAGTCCACCTTACTTTTTTTTACTTGAAGGTATGTTGTATGTCCTAATCCAAAGACTGATTACAATGAATCATCCCAAATTCCCAGACTATAAGGAAGGAATCTGGGTGCAAATCTCAAAAAACGTAATAGACTGTTTACCTTAAAGGGATTGTCTCAAGATAACACCTGTCTACGCCTTCAAAGAGCGGAGTCCTACTTAGAAACCCATTCTAAAGCGGGCTTTACACGCTATGATATATCTAACGAGATGTTGGCGGGGTCACGTCGTAAGTGACGCACATCCGGCATCGTTAGTGATATCGTAGCGTGTGACAGCAATGAACGAGCAGAAATACTCACCTTCTCGTTCATTGCTGACACGTCGCTCATTTTCTAAAAATCGAACATCCTATTGTTCATTGTTCCCGAGGCAGCAAACATCGCTCCGTGTGACACCCCAGGAACGATGAACTGCAGCTTACCTGCATCCTGCCGGCAATGCTGAAGGAAGGAGGTGGGCGGGATGATTACGTCCCGCTCATCTCCGCCCCTCTGCCTCTATTGGCTGGCTGCTGTGTGACGTTGCTGTGACGCCGAACGTCCCTCCCCCTTCAGGAAGTGGATGTTCGCCGCCCACAGCAAGGTCGTTTGGAAGGTAAGTATGTGTGATGGGGGGTTACAGCATTGTGCGACACGGGCAAGAAATTGCCCGTGCCGCACAAACGACGAGGGCGGGTGCGATCGCAAATGCGATCGCACGATAAATTTTAACGTGTAAAGCAGGCTTAGGGGGACATTTGCACAGATCGACCTGTGTGGTTTGTGTTGTGTGTTGTTTGAATGCCTGTTTACACCAACAGACCAAAGTAAACACTGCGCACTCCTGCCATCTCTAAATCAAAAATATTTCCAAAATCCATCCTTTCCTTAACCTTAAATCTACTAAAATGTTGTGCATTCCCTCATCATTTGTCTCTTTGACTACTGCAATATACTCTTCTGTGGCCTCCCGCTAACAGTCTCGCCCTTCTCCAGTAGATCCTTAACTCTGCTGCCCGACTAATCCACTTCTTTCCTCGCTACTCCTCCGCTTCTCCCCTCTGCCAATCCCTTCATTGGCTTCCAATTTCCCAGCTGTCTCCTCCATATATCTCCGAACTAATCTCCTGGTATCTTCAAACACGTAATCTCCTGTCCCCCCCAAGACCTCCTTTTCTCCTCAAGACTCGTATATACCTCCCTTAATAGCCTACACGGCTTCTTCCAATTATCCCCCATCCTCTGGAATTCTGTGCCCCAACATGTGCAATTATCCGCCACACTCAGAACTTTCAGAGGGAGCTTGAAAATCCATCTCTTGAAGGAAGCTTACAGCCTGCAATAACCTCACTTCCACCTCACAACCACTGGAGCTGCCGAAAAAAAACAACAACAGCCCACTGTCGTCTGCCCCATTATTTTTCACCCAAATTAATGGGAAAAGAAAGCACCTAAAAATGGATGAAATGTTATGGATTTTATGTAATGATTATCCTCTCGATACTCAACGCTTCAGTATGACAGAATATAATTTACAGGACACTAATTAAAGCTAATACTAAAAAATAAATGTACCCTTCAGGATAAAGTTTCTATAATGTATAAGCTTAATCTGAATAGTATTTTTTTTTAATTGGACCATTTTAGCGTTTCAGGTTTACAAATGTACAGTACTTTTCCTCTAAACTTTTCTATTATTTCTGGATTTTAGAGATTTAGAACAATAGGACAAAGTTTCTTAATAGGCTTAAAAGTCGGGAAAAACAAACATTATCCTTGTATAAAATATTAAGAGAGTTATTCAAAAATTGATGGCATATACTTTACTAGATGGTCAGATGCACAGCCAAGGATCAGTTGTTTGGATAGCGGTCTACCAAGTGTTGGGTCACCATGGTTGGTTCCCGGGCACGGTAGTGTACTCTTAGTAGCAGTAGAATAAGCATTTCAGCTGCGTCCCATTCACCTCAACAGGATGATATTGTACATGGTTACAAAATTTAGGGGGTTTATGACACGTTAACATTTTGCAACCCTTTTAGTCTCTGCTAAGCATATGTCATTGATTTTAATGCTCTAGGTAATACTATACCAAAGGATGTTCACTATGAATTGATAAACCCTATATACCCAAAACTTGGCATTATACACTCTGCACACCAGAAGCTGGGGACTATGAACTGTTTACCCCAGAGATTTTGTACTATCCAACAGAAAACTTGGAACTGTATGCCACTAGGCCTCCAGAGAAGGAAATTCATCACTAGATCACCAGGGAGCGAATGTCATCTTACAAGTAAAGATGTTTACAAAATTTTGGTACGATACATGAAAAAATACTGAATATTGGGCAGGGGCAGAGTATTTATTGTTTGAATATTGGGCACGAGCGGAGCATTCAGTGTTTGAATATTGGGCAGGGGCGGAAAATTCAGTGTTTGACTATTGGGCAAATGCAGAGTATTCAGTGATGAATATTGGGCAGGGGCAGAGTATTCAATGTCTGAATATTGGGCAGGGGCAGAGTACTCAATGTCTGAATATTGGGCAGGGGCAGAGTATTCAGTTTTGACTATTGGACAGAGGCGAAGTATTCAATGTTTGAATATTGGGCAAGAACGCAATATTCAATGTCAATATTGGGCAGGGGTTGAGTATTCAGTGTCTGAATATTGGGCAGGGACGGATTATTAAGTGTGTGAATATTGGGCAGGGACAAAGAATTCAGTGTTTGCATATTGGGCAGGGGCAGAGTATTCAATGTTTGAATATAGGATGCGGCGGAGCATTCAGTTTTTGAATATTGGGCAGGGGCGGTGTATTCGGTGTTTGAATATTGGGCATGGACAGAGTATTCAGTGTTTGAATATTGGGCAAGGGCAGAATATTTGGTATCTGAATATTGGGCGGCGTATTCAGTGCCAGCTGCCCTCTGATGTCATACAATAGTATAGCAAAAACAGAATACATTATATACTACAGAGTTTTCATATATATTTAAATGTATAACACTTCACAATGCTTTACCAAAGGCATAACAGGTTTTAAGGGCAAATGTGGTGAATAATTGGAAATGATCTCATCCCCCGTACTTCACTATTAGCATGTTTTCCACTGAAAGCTTTGAGAGCCATTTTAAAGCGGCATATATGTAACTGGAGACATGTTTTGCAGTCTGTAACCTTTTACCCTTGCATAAGGAGCAAACAGAAGTGTCAAATAACGGTGTTTTATTTGGGTATCTATATGCAGCTAGATATCTGATATAACTAAGACGGAAAATTTGGTAAAAATTAAAGCTTTGGACATTTGCTTGTGCCTTCAAAATATAATTTATGGAATATGGAGAGCCATTAGGAAGGTAGGGTACATAAGGTTCTGCTAAATGTTGTTAGTGAGGGAACAGTGATAGGGCTTAAATTTCTCACTCTTTCCTTCAATCAATACGAGAGGCAAAGTTTCATCTCTGGGGCCACTAATGGCAGGAATTACTGGAGCCAGCAAATGAGTAATGTTAGACCTCTGATTAGATGATGAGGCCATCAAGAACCTCATGTTACAGTGCGCTTTATTCATGTGAACTGCCAAGGGTGGAGGAAGCTCTAACATTTTTCTTCTATCCCAAACAAAAGCAGCAAAATCCATGAACAAAAAAAAAAAAAAAAATTCCAGCTCTGAAGATCAGAGGCCACATCAAATATTATGGAATTTTGTCTTCAACTGTCCATGGAACAAATTTTGCAAGTGCCCAGCGGGTTTGAGCCTGAAGATGGAACCCCATTGAGGATCCCTGCCAAGGCTGTATTTTTTCTACGTCCTCTCTTACCATCATGCATCCAAAAAAGGAACAGAGACTAATCGTTTCCTTATGGACCAAGTGGAGGAGACTGGGAAAAGAAACAGCAGGTAAGGATTCTGCCACTAAGAGCCATACATTGTAAATAATGCTAATTCGTTTCAGATCCAAAGTCACATTATAGAAAAGACAACCTTGTATTCATTAAAGCTAAAGTAAAAACAAAACAAAAACACATTTTTAAACTTTCGAGAAAACTTCTGAATTAAAAAAATATGTATTCAAAAATATAATACCTATACAAGGTATTTAAGGATGATATAACTAATACATAAGTGAAATCTGCCTTTCTTATAGTGTAAGAAATAAGAAACCAGAAATAATAGAGACTCTCCCAAGCTTATGGTCTTTGTTATTGGACTCATAGCTTCCATTGATAATACGGCCATACGAGTCCACTTTCAGACATACCCTACTGAGATGTAACGGAGTCTTGTCAGGTTCCCACAAGGGTTCCCACTTTTCCTTTTTTTTTTAACATTAAAAATACAAGACGACCTGGCAAACAATGCAAGAAATAAGCCTAGAGTGATAAATGTATGGCTCAAGCCAATACCTGGTAATAATAAGTACAGTTTAACCTTGGATTAGGAGCATAATTGGTTCCGAAAGTGAGCTCTTAAACCAAGTTACTCTTATATCAAGGCGAATTTTCCCATAGGACATAATTGAAACGCAGACAATTCATTCCACAACCCAAAAATATTTACTGTATTTATACACTTATTACAGTAATACAAAATAATGTTCTGTATTCATATAAAATATTATAGTACACTAATACAAAATACTGTGCAGTAAAAAGCATATAAAACAAATTAAACTGCACATTAGCTTACAATAGAATTGTTGGTGTGCGGGAGGTACAATACAAGCAATGTGCTGTACTGGTTATCAATAATTGCAACACTGTATCCACAAATGCAAATTGATAGATATGATATATAGTATATACTGTACCGTACAATGGTATACTGTATACAGTACATATGTACAGAAATTTACCTCCGGAGCGGGTCAGAGCGCGGTGAAAGGATAGAACCAGACGTGTGCATGGTTTGTATTGGCTCTTATTGCAAAGCATTGCTCTTAAACCAAGTTACACATCTTTAGAAAGCTTTGCTTGTCTTGCAAAACGCTCTCAAATCAAGTTACTCTTATTCCAAGGTTCCACTGTATATAAATATTTGCCATAAAAAAAGTAAATCTGTAATATAACATTGAAGCCTTATAGGACTATTTGATGATTAGAGATGATTGCCCAAGGTCCTCTATAGTTTATCAGGATATATTGATTGAGTGACACATATATAGAAAAATGTGGGTGGTGTTAATTGGTATCATTACAAATTGGGTTTAGATTTTTGCAATTTGAGTCATTTTTCGGAATGATTAAAGCATTAGTCACTGTGCAATTTATAGAAAGAAAAGCTATAATAAAAAGGAAAAAAAAGGAATAATATATTAGAGATTCATTTTTTTATTGAAAAAGATGAAAAGATGTCCTGTCTAAAAATAAAGTCCGGCAGGGGAATGTATGAACATAAGTTCAAGCAAGAAGTGATTCACATAATACAAGCGAGTCACTGTCAGAGCTGTACAGAGGTAGGGAAAAGTGGAAGACCTTACCGCCGAGTCTTCAGCAGTCCATCACCGAAAGGACCTGAAGGAGCGGTTATCGTAATGTACACACTCCTTTGCCCACTTCTTAGATAAGATTTAAGGCAACAAAAGGCTAAAATTTGGTTCCTTAAAATGGGGACAATTACTATTCTGGCTATTGCTGTACGAGCTTATATATGTAGAAAAGTTATCGAGTAATCTTATCTTCCGCCAGCATCTTAATATGTAAAGACTCAGCTTACAAAAGAGACATCTCAGAGGAGATTTCATTTATATCTATAAATACGTGTGGTCAACACGAAGGACTTATTCCTTCCAAAGACAATACTAAGAACCAGGCTGCACTCATTACGAGTGTAAGAAAAGCGATTCTGGCAGCTAAATAGTAAAGGGTTCTTTACGGTTAGAGCAGTCAGACTATGGGATGAACCTACCACAAGAGGTAGTAATGTCAGACACCAACTACTTTTAAAAAAAATGTATAATTGGTGGAGGAAAGTTAAACTAGATGGACCTAGGTCTTTTTTCAACCCACGTAACTATAATAGATTTCATCATTTCAGAACTAAAAATCAAGTGTTGCCGGTAAATGGTTTTTCAATTAAAAAAGGCGTTCGCAATATAGTGCATAGCTGTCACTGTAATTTCAATATAATTGGCGGATTATAAATTTCCTTCATGATCAGGAGCTGTACCAAAACATGGGACAGAATAGCTGAATTATACAGACTACATATATAGAGCCAGCTTAGGGGCGTATTGTAGTATCAGAACTCTTTCAATGCTCTCAGTCGTTCATATATATTTTTTTTCATCCTAATGCTATACTTTTATTGATGGCTAATATTGCTTTTCAGAATAGTTTTACACCACAATATTTATAGTATATAGGTATTCATGGAAAAATTAATGACATGGAAGAGACATTCTACAAATAATGTTTTCTGGTAAAATAAAAAGAAAATATGCAATATAAAATGTCACTCAGGCTACATTACAGAATATAAAAATAAAATACTCAAATTTATACACTACAAATTTGGAGTTTATCTGTAATGTCTTTAATATCTTTGGATTGAATGTTATATTTTGAAGAGGTTATCAACATACCAAAATAAAAACATACACTCGGATTAAGTCTAGTTTCTGCCAAAGTACGAAAATAAAAAATGTGCTAGCTTTAGCAGCATAATAGAACAGTACGAGTTAAAAGAAAAAAAAAAACAATAAAAAACAAACAAGTTTATAACAGATAATAAAAAAGTATACCTAAACAAAACTACACAAAATCTGATATGTAATGTCTTACATATCTTTGGTTTGTGCATGTAATATTTTGATCATATTATTAATACAGAAGGAAATAATTGTATAATTAATTTATTTAAGTCCAGTGCTAGTTTTAGTATAATAATTGAATATGATAAAAAAAGAAAAATAAATTCTAACTAATAATAAAAGACCCCATACCTAAATAAAACTATACTTTATATTCAACAAGTGACTGAATTATCTTTTCACAATTATAACAAATTATTTGGCTATATCTATAGTTTTGGATAAAAGGCAATTTTAGTTTTTTGGGAGGGCTATGATCTGGGACCCAGTCAAGCCACTGATGTACAGCAATTCTAGGCATTTTAGCAGTGCAGATTTTGTGTTGGGCTGTATTCACACAGCTGTATCATACAAAGTAATGTGACAAACATAGGATTAGATCCGTCATGGGAAAGCAGAAACAAATCCTTGAGAATGGTTTTACTGCTTTCCCATGGCATTCAATCCAATTTTTGGCACTGTAGATCAAACTGATTGGTGCTATGATGGTGTTATTTAAGCCTTTTGAAAATCTTCAAGATTTGAAATGGGTCCAATTATTTACCAAATGTGAGGAGCTTTTTGTTCTGAACATAAGGAAGTCTCTCCTATATCAAACATAATAGTAAAAGAAATACTCAACCCGTGATAGTGATAGTAAAAATGGCCGTATATAACTTACCTGAGAACAAAGCAACATGACCAGCTCCACCACCGATGTACTGGACTTCATACAAACGAGTCCTTTAAAAAAAAAAAAAAAAAAAAAAAAATAATGAAAAAAAACAATGAATAAGTAAAGTCAGGGGGGAAAAAAAAAAGTCGTAAACAATGTCATTACATCTCTATATGTTTCTTATCGTAGACCTGCCAGGAAAATCATTACGCATTACACTGGCATTCCTTTTTTTGCTGCTTGGTCGTTCCCAATCATTGCATTCAAAAGTACAGAGATGGCACTCAATATATAAAGGCACATTTAATGCTTTAAACTTGGTCTAAAAATTGTCAAAATCTAAGCCTATGTGCCCACGATCAGGATTTGCAGCGTTTTGGAAGCAGCGTAGTACAGCACAAGCACAGTGGATGGGATATATAGAAATCCCATACCCGCTGTGCTTCTTTCCTCTATAGTGTAAACTGACTTGCGGTGCTGCATTCCGAGACACAGCATGTCAGTTTATGCTGCAGAGCCGCTAGTGTTCTCTGTGGGGAGAACAGAACAAAAGTCCACAGCGGCCCAAACCCAGATCGTGGGCACGGGCAGCTACAGTCTCCTTCGGAGAACACACACCGTGTCCAAGACAGATTGAGACTCCACTCCACTAGATTTAGAGTGAGCTTCAGAGTGGAGTCTGACTCTATTATTCTAAGAAAATCTCCTAAAGATTTGTCCAAGTGTAGAAGAACACTTGGACCCTCCTTGTAAGGGAGCCTGTGGGAGTTAGAGCAAGAGAGATCTGGATACAGGACCCTGGTGCCCACCTACAACTCCGCCTGACAAAACTTGCTGTACTGGACAGTAGGAACCTCTGGATGGGTGAGATCCTTCCTACTTTGTCCATATTTGTTTTCATGTGAATGAGGGACATATATTGCTTATCACCTTGGACCACTGTCTACTTGAAAACATTCTGTAATTTGTGCACATACTGCCTCATGGGCCCATACAGATACTATTTTTTTTGGTGGTCTATCGTATTTTCAACTACATTGGGTGACTATATTAATCTATTCTATATCCTGCACAGTTCTTTACTATAACGCGATACATAGTAGTTGCCACCTATTGTAGGTATCGTGTTACACAGTGCGCCTTATGCAGGGCAGTTGTGTTTCTTGTGTTTTTATATGGTTGAAGTGTTTTGTACAAGCAAATTTTTAATATTTGTGCTTAAAGGTTAATCTTCACCCCTTATTCTTCACCTGATGCTATAGCCTAATGCAGTAAGTATATGGCCCCAGCACAGAGCATGAATAAGAAACTGATCTTAAAAAAATGTATATGTATATGTATATGTATATTATATATATATATATATATATATATATATATATATATATATATATATACAGACCAAAAGTTTGGACACGCCTTCTCATCTCTAGAATAACTGTTAAGAGAAGACTTTGTGCAGCAGGCCTTCATGGTAAAATAGCTGTTAGGAAGCCACTGCTAAGGACAGGCAACAAGCAGAAGAGACTTGTTTGGGCTAAAGAACACAAGGAATGGACATTAGACCAGTGGAAATCTGTGCTTTGGTCTGATGAGTCCAAATTTGAGATCTTTGGATCCAACCACCGTGTCTTTGTAGAAAAGGTAAATGGATGGACTCTACATGCCTGGTTCCACCGTTAAGCATGGAGGAGGAGGTGTGATGGTGTGGGGGTGCTTTGCTGGTGACACTGTTGAGGATTTATTCAAAATTTAAGGCATACAGAACCAGCATGGCTACCACAGCATCTTGAAGTGGCATGCTATTCCATCCGGTTTACGTTTAGTTGGACCATCATTTATTTTTCAACAGGACAATGACCCCAAACACACCTCCAGGCTATGTAAGGGCTATTTGACTAAGAAGGAGAGTGATGGGGTGCTACGCCAGATGACCTTGCCTCCACAGTCACCAGACCTGAACCCAATCGAGATGGTTTGGGGGTGAGCTGGACCGTAGAGTGAAGGCAAAAGGGCCAACAAGTGCTAAGCATCTCTGGGAACTCCTTCAAGACTGTTGGAAAACCATTTCCGGTGACTACCTCTTGAAGCTCATCAAGAAAATGCCAAGAGTGTGCAAAGTAGTAATCAAAGCAAAAGATGGCTACTTTGAAGAACCTAGAATATAAGACATATTTGCAGTTGTTTCACACTTTTTTTTAAGTATTTCATTCCACATGTTTTAATTCATAGTCTTGATGTCTTCAATGTGAATCTACAATTTTCAGAGTCCTGAAAATAAAGAAAACTCCAAGCTTTGGGTTTGTACTGTATATTATATATATATATACATACATACACATATACACACACACACACACAGATATACATACATACACTACATAGACGACTATACACAGACGCTGGTAATTCTAGCTGAGCAACTGATGACTTACAGACAAAAAATATTGACTCATGAAATCACCAGTTCAGCTCTAAGGACAGCATGCATGGTGTATGTAAATGTCCATCTAAATCATTGAAAGGGATTATTTAATAAGGAAGATTTAGGTAATCCGCATGGATGGCTGGTGCAGAACAACAGGCACGGACATTCAGTTATGGAGTTCATGTGGTTATATATAAATGTTTAAATAGAATCCAAATATTTACAAATGTTTAGAACATGGAAATATTCTGAAAATTCTTTGGGGCACTTGCTGCCAGCGCGGAGTCTCGTGATTGCGGCCTGATTTGTTAGTAGGCACACAGGAGGAGATGACATCACTGGGGCAACTGAGGAGAACAGATATTCCAAAATCCAGTAACACGCATTCCTTGTAAATCTACATTAAGATGATTAAATTATTGAATTCATTTACACAGAGCAGCTGCCATACAAGAATGTACATTTCGGGTCGGGGGGCAACGCTAACAGAAACCGTTGTTACCTATATCATAAGCTTAAAATTATGAAAATTAAAAAAGCCTATAGATAAGGAAGCCTGACAGTCCCATAAATTCATGCAGTCTGCTACCTAACATAACATTTGGAAAGATTTATCGGCAGGAGGCAATGATTGTGAAACTGGTTCTCGGCTTTTTGTTCACAGATCTACTAACTGTATATTGGAAAAATGGTCTTAATCGCTAAAAGATCATACACTAAAGATAAGGACTAAGAAATCACACCAATTCTCAATCATACAAGTCATAAATGCCAATGTTTGCATGTCTCAAAGTGAAATACAGAAACCTACAACTAGTGGACTCGATCAACAAAGATAAAACACTAAAAAAAAGTGACCGAGAGATAACGCAAGTGCATAACATGTAGAAAAGAAAACCATGAGGATACAGTTACATGGGTTTCTTTACTGTTCAAAATAGAAAGATAGATTTTAACAAAAAAATCTCCTTAAGGCTATGTGCGCACTGGAAAATGGATATTTCTCAAGAAAATTCAGCAAGCACTGAAAGATTACCGCACCCGCGGTAAAAAACCGCGGCAAACCGCACCCGAAAACCGCATGCGGTTTGCCGCGGTTTTACCGTGGTACTGTTCGCGGTATTGCCGCGTGCGGGTTGGTACATGTGCTTTATTGCATTCAATGCAATAAAGCACATTGAAAAAAAAAAAATAATAATTTCCTTCTGAGATAGATAGTAGATAGATAGATAAAGAGACAGATAGAAGAATAGATAGAGGGATAGATAGATAGAGGGATAGACAGATAGAGGACAGATCGCTGCATTTCTCACGGTCGGTAGTGAGTTCACATTACCGGCCATGGGAAATGACCGGTAATTACCTCTGCTGTCTCGCTGCGAGCCTGCATTCAGCGCTGTGACACTGTCAGTCGCGGCTGGATGCAAGCATTGCAGGACGTGGATTACTCCGGACCTGTGGATTACGTCAGAGCGGTGTGTTTCGGGAGGGGTTAATAAAAGGCTGAACGAGGCTTGTGTTTTATTTAAAATAAAGGATTTTTCGGTGTCTGTGTTTTTTTCACTTTACTTACGGCTTGATCATGTCAGCTGTCTCATAAACGCTGCCATGATCAAGCCTGGAGTTAATGGCGGTGATCCGCCGCCATTAACTCCTTGTATTACCCTGACTGCCACTGCATCACAGCTGCAGGAAGAGCTGGGGACACTCCGGTACTGCCGCATAATGGATGAGACAGTCCCGGGGCAGCTGCGGCTGATATTCTCGGCTGTGGGAGGTGGGAGGGAGGCGGGGGACATTAACCCTGCCCCTCTCCCTCCCCAGCCTGAGAATACCGGGCCGCCGCTGTGTGTTTACCTCAGCTGGACGGTAAATATACAGCGGAGCCCACGTGTTTTGTTTTCTATATTTCCGTTTGCTTTCTATGTGTGTTCTATATGTCTATGTCTGTGTCTGTGATGTCTGTGTGTGTCTGTGATGTGTGTGTTTACTCTCTGCTCCGCTTCCTCTTCCTGTCATAATGACATCACTTCCCTGCAAAACCGCAGGCAAGCGATGAACATTACCGCAGGTAAACCGCGAAATACCGCAGGGAATAACGCAGGAAAACGCAGTGAACCGCACAGAATTTGCTGCCTGCGTTATTCCCTGCGGGATTTCACGATTACATGGCAGTCAATGGAGTGAAATCCCGCAGCGACATGCGGAAAACAATTGACATGCAATTGTTTTTGCTGTGGGAATCCCGCAGCAAAACATGCAGCTGTCAAATTCCGCCTAGTGCGCACAGGATTTTTTTCCCCATAGGTTTTGCTGGTGATTCACTGCAGAGATGTTATGAACATTTTCTGCAGCGAAACATGCAGCAAATCCGCGGCAAAATCCGGTAAGTGCGCACAGGTCCTAAAAGGAATCTGTCAGCAGGTTTTTGTTACCTCATCTGAGATCATAATGTAAGCGAAGAGATCATGAATCCAACGATGTATCACTTAGATTACTGGGTGCAGCCATTCGGACACAATCAGTATTTTTAGATTTAGTCATGTAGTAGAGCTGAGAGAACGGACCTCACCCATGCCAGGCTCTCTATAGAGATTGTACATTGTCAGATGAGGGGGCGTGCTGGATTGCCATGTGCCTGACATAGTAGTCTAAGCAATGATAAGAATCCTGCTGCTTAAACAAAAATAGCAAATAAACAACAGATTGGACCTTGACAAGACAGCCATGCCTGAACTCTCTGTATTAACCCTTGCAGCATGCGGTCTTCAGTTTACATAGCAAAAACCTGTTGATAGATTCCCTTTAACGACCAGGTCAAATTTTTCAAATCTGATGTGTTACTTTATGAGGTAATGGAACAGAACAATGGAAAAGATCCAGCTGGACTCCAAGGGGATGAATAAAAATGCTTCTTTATTTGTAACTTGGTTAAAAATAAATATCCATATTGCAAATGAAAACACCGGCTTGTGCACACTGATGAATGGCAGATGTATACCACAACGCGTTTCGGCGGAACGCCTTCCTCAGGTTACCCCTTCAGCCCCCGGGCACTTTCCGTTTTTGCGTTTTTGTTTTTTGCTCCCCTTCTTCCGAGAGGCGTAACTTTTTTATTTTTCCATCAATCTTGCCATATGAGGGCTTGTTTTTTGCGGGACGAGTTGTACTTTTAAATGAAACCATAAGTTTTACCATATAGTGTACTGG
Organism: Anomaloglossus baeobatrachus; assembly: GCF_048569485.1. Taxonomy (NCBI): domain Eukaryota; kingdom Metazoa; phylum Chordata; class Amphibia; order Anura; family Aromobatidae; genus Anomaloglossus; species Anomaloglossus baeobatrachus. Next base: position 716,713,352 of record NC_134354.1, read on the forward strand.
AAAACGGCAAAAAAATTCCAAGTGCGGAAAAATTGCAAAAAAAGTATGATCGTACAATAGTTTTTGGGATATTTTATTCACTGTGTTCACTATATGGTAAAACTGAGGTATCTATGTGATGCCTCAGGTCAGTGCGAGTTTGTAGACACCAAATATGTATAGGTTTACTTGTATCTAAGGGGGGTTAAAAAAAATTCACAAGCTTGCCCAAAAAAAGTGGCGCACGTTTTGCGCCATTTTCCAAAACCCGTAGCGTTCTCATTTTTCGGGATCTGAGGCTCAGTGATGGTTTATTTTTTGCGTCTCGACCTGACGTTTTTAACGGTACCATTTTGCGCAGATGCTACGTTTTGATCGCCTGTTATTGCATTTTGCGCAAAATTTGCGGCGACCAAAAAACGTAATGTTGGCGTTTGGAATTTTTTTGCCGCTACGGCGTTTACTGTTCAGATTCATTGATTTTATATTTTGATAGATCGGGCATTTCTGAACGCGGCGATACCAAATATGTGTGTATTTTTTATTTCTTTAACCCTTTAATTTTCAATGGGGTGAAAGGGGGGTGATTTGAACTTATATGGGTTTTTTTTTATTTTTTTTAATTTTTTAAAACTTTTTTTTTCCTTTTTTTTTATTTTACTAGTCCCCCTAGGGGGCTATGGCAAATCAGCAATCCGATCGCTCTGCACTATCTGCAGATCTCAGCTACAGAGCTGAGAACTGCAGATTTGCTGCTTTACTTAAGTGAGTCATGTTAACAACAGGCGTCATCACATGACCCTGTGCTACCATGGCAACCACCGAAAGTCACGTGATCATGTCACGTGACTTCCGGTGGGGGGGGGGGGTAAGTGACTGTCATGGCGGCGCCCATATACATATCGCTGCCAGATCAGGGTTAATGGCCGCGGGTGGAAGCGATTCCACCCACGGCTAGCAGGCACACGTCAGCTGTTGATAACAGCTGATATGTGCGCGGATCGCCGCCGCCTGCCGACGGCAGGGGGCGGGGCTTACCGGCACTTGATCCATGACAAACTCAGTACGTCATGGGTCGTTAAGGGGTTAAAGAGGGAGGCACTACACTTAAATTAACAGCAATATGTAAGGGGTTAAACAGCCATGGTCAGTGCTAACACAGACAGCAACACCTGTCGGGGGAAGCTATTCACTTATATCAAAAGTTAGTTTTAAGTCACATTGGTGGTCACTAACAGGTTAACTTTCCAAATTACCTTGTTCTATTTTAGTCCCCTCTTAATATGTACATATCTACATTTGATGAGCATTATATATATGTATATATGTACGCTATTTTATTATTTTTGTGCAGCCCTTTCAGGATATTTATCTTTTATTGCTCTACCTTTTCCGATTTTCTTACTGTAAGCTCCGATAACTTTAATGTCGCATGCTGTCTACTCAAACAAATGTAGATAGATCAAAAATATTCACTGCTCCTCATGCCCATAATCATGCTCAACTCTCGCGCCGGGGGATCAGTGATAGTAAAGCTCTTCACAGTCATTTACTAATCAATGACCTCGGTGCGGAGAGGTGGGTAAGATTATAGGCAAGGAGAGCACAGAATATGCAATTTGGATTTACTATCACTGACACTGGCGTTGAGTGGTGGGCACAATTATGGGTGTAGGGAGCAGTAAATATTTATTTTGGATTAACATTTGCTTGACTAACTAGCGAGCGGCACTGAATTTACCAGAGCTAACAGCAAGAAAACCGGAGAAGGCAGAGCAATAAAAAAAGGTTACATACTATGCTGCAGCCGCCATCAAATAGGTCACACAACAAGGGATACATATCATTTTTCAAAATCATCATAGCTAATTTCATAAGAATCCCAATCTGGATTAATGTAGTATTCAAACTACTCCAAATAGTCAGTTAAATACATTGTGCAAAAACACGTACAGGAGGCTCGTTCATGAATAGACAATTTTATTTTCAAACATACATACAACTAAAAATTAGTCAATCTCCATAAAGTTTGAAAATATTATGCTCCAGCCGCCCTTGCTTCACACCGCCGGGACACCGCCTCCTCCCAGCCCAGGGCACACAGTTACTGTGACCCGGCTCAACCGTAACCATCACCGCACCCCAGGGAGCCAGATAGACTACATTTGAACTATAAGACGCACCCCCATTTTCCTAACAAATTTGAGGGGAAAAAGTGTGTCTTCTAGTCCGAGAAATAACGTACTTAAATATGTAAAAATTCTTCTGCAACTAAAGATGAAGGTCTACAGGACCAAAACGTTAAGGAAAAACATAGCGTAACAGGCATATTATAAAAGATTTATATATTATATCGACTCAAAAACAGTTCAATCGAATTGAGTTTAGAGACAAACACGCCCCATTCAGCCTCCTATCTCACTAATGGCATCCCAATGCGGCGCCCAGTCAGATCCCCCGGGCAAAATGACGTAACCGCGCATGCGTACTGATCTGCCGATATTCCAGAACACGCCCCATTCAACCTCCAATCTCACCAAATTTGGTGAGATAGGAGGCTGAATGGGGCGTGTTTGGTAATACCGGCAGATCAGTACGCATGCGCGGTTACGTCATTTTGCCCGGGGGATTTGACTGGGCGCCGCATTGGGGTGCCGTTGTAAGTAGTATCTGTGGTGCCGGCAGGCTTACGTACAGGCACAACCCCTTTACTTCCGGTCTTTACCTTGAGATCTGTGATTGGGACGTAAATGCCCTGTAGGCGTTACCCCAGTGTAGCTTGGATGGTGGGCGGTTCTGAGAGATAGATTGAGGACGGGAGTGGTGACTTAGAAACAAGGGCGGTACTAATCTCAGCTGCCGGTTCCCTTGAAGGTGCACGCAATTTCCTTGCGCCTGAGTGCATTCATGGGATCAGGTCACTTAATGGCTAGAGCATGAGTGACATGCGCAGTAATGGTGTTAGAGATGAGATAGCCAGGGGTTGTTATTGGTTGGTGGCCCCATGTGATCTATTGGTGCCGGTTTTTAAACCCTGCACTTCCTGTGACCAGGGCGCACAGCCATGGATCACTACATCTGACGGATCACCATATCTGACAGCTGGAACTTTAGCCTCCTGATGATCCTTATATCTATAAGAAGGGGAAACGCGTCGAGGCGATATAGAAACGAGCATTTGAAGGGAAGTAATTGCATCTATATTTCCTTCTTGTACACATTAATTGTGCAATCTGTGCGATATGTCATCCATGTGTGATTTCTGAAAAACTGTTTAGAAATTGTTCACCTTTGAGGTAGGGTGCATTAAGGAAAAGCCGACGTGGAACGGGGGCGCCCAAAACAGTTACGGCGTCAAACCCTCCGTTGGTAGGTAGGAGTGAGTGTGTATAGGATGAGATAGGGACCCCATAGAGTTTGTCTCCCCTTCCACCCTACTCCGCCCCCATGGTACCATTCATACTCATTTGATATTTTGAATGCATTGAGGATTAGTCATTTAGGTCCTTTTTGTGCATTTTTCGTACAGGTTGTACAATATTTGCATTTAATCTGATCCATGAATGTCAGTCAGAGATTCATTTTCTTTCAAAGGAAGACTATACGATTATGGGTTGTAACCATTCTGCAATATTTTATTAATTACTTTATCTGAATTGCAGGATGTGTATTTGTAGGTCAAATTTCTTGAATTATTTATGAATTCTGAAAAACTATTTAGTATTCATTCACCTTGAGGTAGGGTGCATTTAGGGCAAGCCGACGTGGAACGGGGGCGCCCAAAATAGTTACGGCGTCAAACCCCCCGTCGGTAGGTAGGAGCAAGCGTGTATAGGGTGAGATAGGGACTCCATAGAGACTGTCCACCCTTTCTACCCTATTGTACCCCTATGGTGTAGTGAATGCTTTTTGATATTTAGGGGACATCAAGGAATAATTAGCTTTCTAAAGGGGGTGTATGCTACACACACACCTGTATATAATTCCCCATATTTAAGAGTAGCTCTCTTGTTAGAGGGATCCCATTTGGTAATGCTCTTCAATTTTCCTTGTATGCCCCTGTGTGCTCACAGTCACTGGGTGTATTTTAACTAAATTTTGATATCAATAAAGTTTATATTTTATTCTGGTAATTGAGGTTCTTTGTACTTATATTATATCGACAGCAAAGTGTTTCTGATCAGCAGGGTCTGGTTAATTACAACTTGAAAGATTGCACAAAACCAGGGCTGGGACTCCCATGGTTCTTACCTGTTTGGGGACACCAGTTAAAATTAGTGCTGGTTCCCTTAACCAACAAGAAGCAGTGCCCAGATCCAGTACAGAAGACCGGGAATCGCCAGCTTCAACTGTATGTGGTTCATTTCAGTTGAAATGGATTGCAATGCACAATGCCACTGGCTTTGTACACTGCAATAGTTAAAATGGCCACTGGACAATCCGAGAACGTCAGCTGAAGTTGGTATACACATCACTGATGCATGGTATTGACGTCACACGGTGAACTGCACGCAGACATCCACTACTGGCCTCTTCCACGCCATATATAGAGGAAGACGAGGATACCCTGGGTGAGCGGAGTGCTAAAAAGATTTTTTTTTTGTGTGTGTGTTACAGTATAGGGGACCTGGATGGAGGACATAAAGATTAAGGACATATGGGAACCAGGAGTGGGGACATATGTGCCCAGAACGGAGGACATAAGTGACCAGGATAGAGGACATAAGGGACCAGGATGGGGGAAATTATTTAATAATTTACCCCATCCTCATCCCTTTATGTAATAAAGAGACAGATGGGGGACATTACAGAATGGGGTCCAGGATAGGAGATATAATTGCAGGAGGTTCCCAGGATGGTGGATATTAAATAAAGGGACCAGGATTATGGACATTATTATACCAGGAAGGGGCCAGGATGGGCGACAATTATGGCACGGGAGGCAGAATGGAGAACAAAGATTATTGGATTATGGTTGCAAATGAGCACAAATTAATGTAGGGGCCAATCATGGGATATTATTACTGCTGTAATATACTTTACATTTGAGGCTATTGTTTTCCATGGTGGGGGGGAGGGAAAAAAAGGGAGGTCTCTTGTTACTTTGCAGGGTAACACTATCACTTTATTCGTCATCTGGTGCAGTGTTAAAGGTGGCAGAAAAAGTGGGGAATGTGTTTTAAAAGTGATCAGCTATAGATGAATGGTTTTTTTCCTGCAGAATCGAGTCATGGCTGGATGAAGTGTTAGTGGTCTGGGCTGGATGAAGAGGAAAAGCGAAGAGGAATGATTTACAAGTGACGTCTATATTATATGAACACTTTACACTATACACAGAGTTCCTGAGTGAAATATCACCAACACCAATGGTCACTGTATTGCATGTACACATACACTATACAGAGAGCTCCTGTGTATAATGTCACCGGTGTATTACCTGTACACTAGTTAAAAGAAAGGTTTTGGTACCGTGTTAGCCAGTTGAAAAATGATTGATTGCTCTCAGTGAGAGAAACAAAATTAAAATGTTGTAGTTGTGATACCTTTTAATGGCTAACTAAAATAAAAATTAAATATGATGTTACAAAGCAAGCTTTCGAGACATCTCAGGTCTCTTCCTCAGGCATGGTATGACAAAATATCTGAAGAAACACAAATATATACATAAAACAGGGCAGAGCGATGCATAGTAAAAGGACATTTAAATAAACTAACACTGAGCTTGGAAAGTGAATCCCTAATTAGCTTTGATTAGTGGTGTGTGTTTTATTGTCCCAATATTCATGTAGGATCAGAGGCATGATGCTCTAGGTCTCTGGAGCTGACCTCTCAGATTTTGTAATGGGCCATAAATTCTCCTGAGAGGTTGAGTCCTGTGTCCACAGAGTTAAGCTGGTGTCACACACAGCGACAACGACAACGACGTCGCTGCTACGTCACCATTTTCTGTGACGTTGCAGCGACGTCCCGTCGCTGTCGCTGTGTGTGACATCCAGCAACGACCTGGCCCCTGCTGTGAGGTCGCCGGTCGTTGCTGAATGTCCAGCTTCATTTTTTGGTCGTCACTCTCCCGCTGTGACACACGCATCGCTGTGTGTGACAGCGAGAGAGCGACGAAATGAAGCGAGCAGGAGCCGGCACTGGCAGCTGCGGTAAGCTGTAACCAGCGTAAACATCGGGTAACCAAGGGAAGACCTTTCCCTGGTTACCCGATGTTTACGCTGGTTACCAGCCTCCGCTCTTGCTGCCAGCGCCGGCTCCTGCACTGTGACATGTGGCTGCAGTATGCATCGGGTAATTAACCCGATGTATACTGTAGCAAGGAGAGCAAGGAGCCAGCGCTAAGCAGTGCGCGCGGCTCCCTGCTCTCTGCACTGTGACATGTAGCTGCAGCACACATCGGGTTAATTAACCCGATGTGTACTGTAGGAGAGCAAGGAGCCAGCGCTAAGCGCGGCTCCCTGCTCTCTGCACATGTAGCACAGCGACGTTATGATCGCTGCTTCTGCTGTGTTTGACAGCTAAGCAGCGATCATAACAGCAACTTACAAGGTCGCTGTTACGTCACAGAAAATGGTGACGTAACAGCGACGTCGTTGTCGCTGTCGTTTAGTGTGAACCCAGCTTTAAACATTGTGATGAATTTGTATTCCCAGACCCTGCGATGGCTCGGTGATCTGAAGTTGCCTTTTAATATGACAACTTTCATGTGGTTTATGTTGTGTCCTGGAGCACAGAAATGTTTGGCCACAGGTAAATGGATTTTTTCGCCTGTAATTGTGTGGCGGCGAGATCTCATACTTGCTCACAGTCTCTGTCCTGTTTCTCCAACATAGAGGCCCCAAATAGGACATATAGTGCACAGGATTAAGTACACCACGTTGGAAGAGGAGCATGTGAATGTCCCAGGAATCCTATAGTCCTTCTGTGTGTTAGGGATCTGTATCCAGTCTTTGGTCTCTACATGAGCGCAGGTTTTGCAGCTCTTTACATTGCAAGGATAAGTTCCTTTTGGTGTGTCTGAGGGCATAGAACTTCGGATCATGATCCTAATTTAAGGAGCATCATGATCACAACTACAAAATTTTAATTTTGTTTCTCTCACTGAGAGCAATCAATCACCTGTACGCTATGCACACAATACAGAGCTCTTGTACATAATGGCTCTACTGGTCATATTAGTCTTATTATTATTGTGGCTTTTATTAATAATTAGTATTGTAGTATTCGCTTTGAGAGCAAGTGTGAACCCATGGACTTGCTATTGAGCCAATAAACCGCTCTGTGTGTTTCGCTCACGCTGGAGTTGCAGACTTTAGAAAGGTGTTTTAAGCGATTGCTGGGGATCTCAGGATTTGGACCCACACTGATCAGCTACGCTATGCAGGGCCAGTATTGTATAAAAACTTTTATAAAATGATAGATTTACTTTAAATTAAACCACTGTATTTCTAGATGTATATTTTGCTGTGTGCCGTTGAATTTATACTCATTGAACACTGATGGTGATAAGTCCCCTATTGGCATCCTGCTTAGAAGACACAGACTGGAACAACACTAAAGCTTTACTTTAATACAAATTATTACCTACATTTTAAGAAATAACTGTTTTCATTTATTTTGATTGCCATTGTAAAACTGCGGCTTCCAATGTTAATATGAATTTCCTGCCTCACTACATACAAGAGGTATATAAATCGCATGTAACCTTTTAATTCCACTGGGGCCTGCCATATAATTTTCGGAAGGTTCCCCCCTGGCGTTGAAAAAGTTAAAAGAGAGAAGGGGGGGCATGTTTCCAATGAAATAAGAGCAAGGTTTTGATGTGTTTTATTTTTTATTGCTCCAATATGTGAAGGAGTCTAGCAGGATACCACAGTCACTCCGTCTGGTCTTTATCAAGGTTTGTCTACATTTTACTCCCAAAGATTTCCCCATTGCACCAACCAGAAGTCTTTCTCACAAATGGAATCAATTGGGAAGCCAGCGCAGAAAGTTAAATTATAATGCTTTGTTTGCTTGGATTAATTTAGAAAAAGAAACTTTAAAATTGGTCTAATTTGTGGAGACTGCACTTGCCTTCACGATTCCAGAGTGGAGGGAAAAAATAAAATAGGTGCGGCATCTCTGTATAAAATTATTTAATTTCCATATCCTGCTAAAATGGTGGATAAAAAGTAAAAACATATTTTTATTGTGTATATATATATATAGATATCTATATCTCTATATCTATCATATATATATATATATATATATATATATATATATATATATATATATATATATTTTACATACATATAAATATATATATATTATATATATATATATATATATATATATATATATATACACACACACACACACGCGCCTTTTAAAGGGAACCTGTCATCAGAAATTTCGCCCAAAAGCTAAAAGATTCCCCCTCTGCAGCTCCTGGGCTGCATTCTAGGAAGGTCCCTGTTATTATTGTGCCCCATGTGAGACCAAAATAAAGCCTTTATAAAGTTCTACCTTTTTGTATGCAGCTTCTGTAAATCCGTCACGGGGGCGGGCTCTCTGCCGTCCGTTATTCTGCCCCCTGGTCCTGTATGCCGCCCCCATCGCTCCTTTCCATATCTGATGCACCACCCACTGCTCCAGCCATCCCCGCGCATGCCCAGTGCCAGTCTCACAGGACTGAGCAGTGTGACCGCTGGTGACGTGTGCGCAGGCAAGTGATTATGGGCGGGACTGTGACTGTTATCAGCAAGTACCCGCCCATAATCTCTTGAGCGCGCAAATCTCTCCAGCATTCACACTGAGCTCAGTGTAGATGCTAGACTGTATGGGCTGCTTCCAGGAATGACGTCCCTTTGTCACGTGATAGTATTTCGAACACGCCCCTATCACATGACTCCGGGGACCTGGGACGCAGTTGAACGTGAGACCCCACACGAACACCAAGTGATAATGTACTGCTCTGGGGACCTGGGATGCAGTGGAACACGAGGACATGCGGTGAAATGCATCAAGGACCTGAAGTGGAAAGCATCAATGAGGTTCTGCAGCTGGACCTCCATACGTTCCACTGCAGGTCCTCACATTCCACAGCGCTGCTGGCCAGAAGCATTATGTTTCCACCAGATGTTTCTCTGTGTATGATGTTCCTGCGTTCTGGTGTGTGTGTGTGTGTGTGTGTGTGTGTGTGTGTGTGTGTGTGTGTGTGTGTGTGTGTGTGTGTGTGTGTGTGTGTGTGAGTGTGAGTGTGTGTGTGTGAGAGTGAGTGAGAGAGAGGGAGAGAACGAGGGGAGCAGGGAAGGACTGCTGTGGAGCAAACAAGAAGCTGGTAGGAGAGCCCTCTGTGGCTTGCAGGAGGACCTAGGAGCGAAGCAGATGTTCGGGATCTGCCAAGTATGATTATCCTGGGGGTGTCTGCTTTTCTTTTTTTTTGGAGGTGGGGGAGTAAACTTACCCCCAACCCGTGCATCCCCCAAAAGAAGACCTACCACGAAAATAAGCCCTAGCGCATTTTTCAGAGCCAATAATAATAATATGACAGTGTCTTATTTCCGGGGATACATGGTACTGCTTGTAAAAGACTATTATCGACTCCCTTGACCCTAATGTGTTTTTAAAGTAACCAGATAAATCAAAGAAAAACAGTTATGTATTCTTACATCAAACAATCTCAGGCCGATTTTTTTCAAGATGGGTTTAAGAAATTAAAGAGGAGTGGTGATTGGCTTATACAAGCAAAAAGGCTTGTTTTGCGTAAATATGCAGTTTTTAAGATTAAAAATGAAAGGAATAAAAATGTGTGTTTTTTATGACAAATTGCCATGGGTGTCCATACACCCTAATACACAATTGATATTTTAATAGTAGCGGTCTTTTTTTTTTTTTTTTTTAATATCCATGTATTTTAAAGTATAATCTTATTTTTGCTTCTCTCCCAAACTATCCTGTTTCAATATCCAGTTTGTGCTCCTTTAGAAGCAGCTTTTATCTGCTGCCTTAAAAGATCCACTCATATAGTTTAACACATTGTGTAGCGAAATTCCCCTGTCTGGATATTTAGGTTAGAAGCAGAGGCACAGCAATGAAAAGCAGTTAAAAGCAGTTTCTAAAGGAGAATGAACTGGGCAATGAAACTCCATTTGGGCAAATCTCCCGAGCATTTAAAATCAGTATTTTCAATCCATTTTTTTTTTTATTCTAAAACTAGAAGTGTATCCTAAACAGGATAAATATATTGGAGAAATTTATATTTATTCTCTTTCATAATTCACTTCTGATCTGGTCTTGAAATACAGGACAAGAATATACTGAAGTGTGAATGAGGCCCAGATGATTTGGGGCAAGGCATATTTGCTTAAAAATTCAGTGAACAGTTATCCATCTGCGGTGACTCAAAAAGTTGGCCTAATTTAGCAAAAGGGGCATGGCCAACCATAAAGTGAGAAATTTACTAAAATTTATGGCAAAAAAATGGATGTAAAAAAAGATCAGAAATTTAGTTCAGTTTATAGATGGCATAAAATGTATTCTTTAGTACACAAGCCTCCCCAAAAAAGTTCACCTTTCCATACTGTTGAGGGTTCTCAAAATGACAGGCTTTTTTATTACTTGCCTATGAATAGTCAGATTTCATAAATCCTCTCGTTTATACCAAAACAATGAATTCATCCCATAAAAGATAATTTGCACAGACATTTATGCTGCACAAATAATAGTGGGCACCAGATGCCGACAAGATTTCATTGCTCTATGCATTAGAATCACGAACACTTTATATCCTATTCAGGAAAAACACTAAAAATTTGCTTTTAACCGTGTTTTCATCTATTGTGTAGTTGCATTTTGCACATTTTACCAATATGGGTACAATGTATACTATATTATCTTTATATTTGCTCATCCCATCAGTGCATGCTCCAAATCCATGATCTCCAACCTGTAATACAACCACAACTCCCAGCAGGTGATGCTACTGAGATCTGTAGTTTTGCAGCAGATGGGGAAATGCAAGATGGAAATGACTGTAATAACTTATCCACATACAACACTGAAGGAAGAATTTAAGCACTTGCTTTTTAGTGCCAGAAATATTTGGACAGTGACCGAATCATCGTGATTTCTGCTCTGCAGGTCACTATTACTATATATTCAAAATGAAGCTACTGAGATGCAATTAAAGCGGTGGCTCACTATGCAATTGTGGCCACATCCTTGTAAAACTGATAGGGAAGACTTTTTTCAAATACCTTGTTCAGCCAGTTCTGCCTCTGAACGGCGATATTACCGTCCGCTCATCCCCAAGAGGTGACCCCCCCCCCGGGCTACGTGACCTCTAGGATCCGGTGATGTCACATCAACTTCCAGTTGACCTAACATCACCGGAGCCGGCCCCAGTCTTCCTGAGTGTCTGGGCTGTGGGCGGCGTTTCACCGCTCCTCACAGCCCAGCGTCACAGCACAGCATGTAGCACACACTCTCCTTCACTCCAGAGCGCCGCAAGCACGAGAGATTTGGGCTGTGATATTTAACCTTTTTTTTTTTTTTTACTTTGTGGACTTGAAGCCTGCACTTTCCGATCATTTCCACTGTTCAGAGTGATACTTCAGCACCCCTCTGAACAGCAGAAATGCTGATAGATAATCTGTGAATGCTGGCATTCCCACAAAGTTCATCATGACAGTGACCGGGGTCATCAGTTGACCACCGGCTGTCATGACAACCAGCCATTGGTGCCCCGTGATCATGTCACGGGGCCGTTGATAGTAGCGGGGAACAGAGCGCTCCCTGTTGGAGCATGTTAATTTCCACTGTCAGAGATTGACAATGGGAATTAACTAGTTAACAGGCATGGATGCATCTCCGATCCATCTGCGCCTGTTAGCTGCACATGATGGCTGATCAGATAAGCCAACACGTGCAGAAAAAGATGTGTCCTGCATTAAAGGGACAGACATGGAGGTTTGTCCAGTACCATAACTGATTTTTTTTTCTCCCCAGAAATCTTGCTTTATGTCCCTCTCAAAACATCTTATTTTAGCAATACCTTTTATCATTCTCTAACAGGACATCCCTATTGCTGTATACAGCTCTGATGGGGTTAATAGACAACTTCCTCTCTCCTGACTTCCTGTATTTTATTACTACAGAGTCCATCATGCATTGCAGTGGCCTATAAGTCGGCACCTATCAAACCCACTAAAAACTGCGCTTAAACTCCTCCGTCCCCTTCTTCATCTATCTTCAACCTACTACATCTTAGGCCTCCTTCATACAGTGGGTACGGAAAGTATTCAGATCCCATCTTGACAAGAAAAAAACAGAAATGTAGAAACTTTTGCAAATTTTATAAAAAAGAAAAACTGAAATATCTCGTGGTCATAAGTATTCAGACCCTTTGCTTAATATTGAGTAGATGCACCCTTTTGAGCTAGTACAGACATGAGTCTTCATGGGAATGATACACGTTTTTCACACCTGGATTTGGGGATCCTCTGCCATTCTTCCTTGCAGATCCTCTCCAGTTACGCCAGGTTGGATGGTGAACGTTGGTGGACAGCCATTGTCAGGTCTCTCCAGATATGCTCAATTGGGTTTAGGTCAGGGCTGTGGCTGGGTCGGTCAATAATGGTCACACTGTTGTTCTGAAGCCACTCCTTTGTTATTTTAGCTGTGTGCTTAGGGTCATTATCTCGTTGGAAGGTGAACCTTCGGCCAAGTCTGAGGTCCAGAATCTGGAAGAGGTTTTCTTCCAGGATATCTCTGCACTTGGCCACATTCATCTTTCCTTCAATTGCAACCAGTTGTCCTGTCCTTGCAGCTGAAAAATACCCCCTGGCATGATGCTGCCACCACCATGTTTCCCTGTGATGAGGTACCTGGTTTTCTCCAAACATACCACTTAGAACTTTTTAGTGATAATTCTATCTTCGTCTCATCAGACCAAAGAATCTTATTTCTCATAGTCTGGGAGTCCTTCATGTGTTTTTTTGCAAACTCTATGCAGAGTTTCATATGTCTTGCACTGAGGAGAGGCTTCCGTCGGCCACTCGGCTATAAAGGCCCAACTGGTGGAGGGCTGCAGTCATAGTTGACTTTGTGCAATTTTCTCCCATCTCCCAACTGCATCTCTGGAGCTCAGTTACAGCGATCTTGGGGGTTTCTTCTTTACTTCTCTCACCAAGGCTCTTTTCCCACGATTGCTCACAGTTTGGCTGGACGGCCAGGTCTAGGAAGAGTTCTGGTGGTCCCACACTTCTTCCATTTAAGGATTATGGAGGCCACTGTGCTCTTCGAGACCTTGAGTACTGCAGAAATTCTTTTGTAACCTTGGGCAGATTAGTGCCTTGCCACAATTCTGTCTCTGAGCTCCTTGGGCAGTTCCTTTGACCTCATGATTCTCATATGGTGTGACATGCACTGTGAGCTGTGAGGTCTTATATAGACAGGTGTGTGCCTTTCCAAATCAAGTCCTATCAGTTTAATGAAACACAGCTGGACTCCAATGAAGGAGTAGAACCATCTCAAGGAGGATCATAAGTAAATGTGACTTAAATATGAGTGTCTGAGCAAAGGGTCTGAATACTTGTGACCATGTGATATTTCAGTTTTTCTTGTATAAAAAAATTTGCAAAAATTTCTATATTTCTATTTTTTCTGTCAAAATGGAGTAGAGTGTACATTAATGAGAAAAAAAATGACCTTTTTTGAATTTACCATATGTCTGCAACAAAAAAGTGAAAAATTTAAAGGGGTCTGAATACTTTCTACTGTACATCCAATGCAAAAATGCATGTGTTGCACGGTCCGTTTTGTACATCCGCATGCCATCTGTGTGACAAGTACCGGAAAAAAAATGACTTGACACTGTAATGTCTTAAAAAAGGTTGGATGTGTTAAAAAAAAAAAAAAAAGTTCCTGTGCTGAGATAATCTTCAGGCACTGACTGTCTGAAGTCTGGAAGCCATGGACATCACCAAGCGCTAAGTTTCCTCCGTTGCGATGTTTGCCAGGACTTTACTGCAGCAGACTTTAGTTGTTGCTAGTTTCTGGATCGTTTTGCCTTAAATGGTAACGGTAGTTTCAATTTTTATTTCATAAATCAATAGAACACATAAGATTATTACAAAGTTGCTTATTTTTATCAGACAAATCTGCTTCTTTCTCTGCAAGAATTGATCAGTCATCAAAATTCTCAATTCTGAGATAAAATCTGTATTCAGTGAAGAGTCTCCCATTACTGAGATAGGAGATGGCAGTTGGTGCTGATGAGATTCTATGTAGATAAGAGGGGCGGAGCTCTGTATCTAGCTCCTCCCTCTGCTTCCAGCTCCACAGAATCTCCTCAGTAACTGCCGCCATCTCCTATCTCAGTAATGGGAAAGTCTTCACTGAATACAGATTTTACCTCAGAATTAAGAATTTTGATAATCTCTGATCGATTCTGGCAGAGAAAGAAGCAGATTTATCTGATAATATATATTACAAAGTTGCTTATTTTTAGGTGTACAATTGATTTATGAAATAAAAGTTAAAACAGCAGTTACGGTTTAAGTTTAGTCTTAATCATGTGAAATGCAGCTCGATTGGGCTGAGATCTGGTGATTTATTCGACCATTACAGAACTCACTTCTTTGCCTTAAAAAACAGAGTTCCTTTGCAGGGTTTTGGGTCATTGTCCATCTGTATTGTGAAGTGCCATCTATTCATCTTTGCTGCATTTGGTTGCATCTGAAACCATCACCTCGCAGACTTTTGGATTTATCCAGCTGCTTCTGTCTTCAGTCACATCACCAATAAACACTAATGACCCAGAGCCTTTGGAAGCCATGCATGTCTGGCCATCACACTGCCTCCATCATGTGTCACAGAGGATGTGCTGGGCTTTGGATCATGAGCTGTTCCAAGCCTTCTCCATATTATCATCTTCCTATCATTCTGGTACAGGTTGATCTTAGTTTCATCTCCACAGAATGCTTTTAAAGAATTGGGCGGCTTCTCTAGATTTTTTTTGTTTGGGGCAAAGTGTAATCTGTCCATTCTATCTTTAAGGCTGATTAATGATTCGCACTTTGTGGTGAACCCTCTGTATTTGCTTTCATGAAGAACTTCTCTTTATGGTAGACTTCGTTACTGAAATACCTACTTCCTGTAGAGTGTTTTTAAACATGGAAAGGATGGTCTCTTTTTCTTCCATTGAGTCCTCAGCCCCTTTGACCGCACATTGCTGCTTAACAGCAAGAGCTTCTGAACGCAAATGCAACACCTGGAATCAGCTCTAGGCCTTTTACCTACTTATGTGATGATGGATTCATGAGAGAAAAGCCCGTACAGCGCATTAAAAATATTTTGAGATCATCCAATTACTTTTGGTCCTTTTGAAAAGAGGAAGCTATGTATGAAAGAGTTGTAATTCCTAAAGAGTACTTTACACGCTGAGATATCGGTACCGATATCGCTAGCGAGCGTACCCGCCCCTATCGGTTGTGCGTCACGGGCAAATCACTGCCCGTGGCGCACAACATCGCTAACACCCGTCACACGTACTTACCTGCCCTGCGACGTTGCTGTTGCCGGTGAACCGCCTCCTTTCTAAGGGGGCGGTTCGTGCGGCGTCACAGCGACGTCACACGGCAGCCGTCCAATAGCAGAGGACGGGCAGAGATGAGCAGCTGGAACATGCCGCCCACCTCCTTCCTTCCTCATTGCCGGTGGACGGAGGTAAGGAGACGTTCGTCGCTCCTGCGGTGTCACATATAGCGATGTGTGATGCCACAAAAAAGAGGAACAACATCGATGCTGACCAGACAACTATTTTTCATAAATAAACGACCTTTCACACACAAACGATTTTTGCCTCTTTTGCGATCATTTAAGCTCGCTCCAGCCTGTCACACGCTGTGATGTCGCTAACGACGCCGGATGTACGTCACAAACACCATGACCACGATGATATATCGTTAGCGATGTTGCAGCATGTAAATAGCCCTTTATTCTGCACATAAAGCCCGTATTGATTATATTACTGTTTCTTGAATATGTCTTGGTAAGTAGCTAAAATGCCAAAAATTGAATCAATGTCCAAATATTTCTGGACCCAACTGAATCAGTTGTGTGGCATAAATGACTCAATTCAATTTATTTATTTTTTTTTGTTTCGTTTTAAAGTTCTACATCATCTGCAAGTTTTACTCACAGCAAGTTGGGCTGCAGTGTGTACATCGCCCTGGCCAAAAACTGATGCTCTAGCAGGATACAGCTAAACCCCCACTAAGTGGAGGCATCACAGGTGCAGGAGAAGCAGATCACACACACACCTTCATGGAATGGAGGGGAGGTGACTGCTAGATGATAAAACTGCACACAAGTGGCTTGCATAGAGCGCTGTTCACATGCAGATGACACAGTCACAAACCCGCAGCCTATTAGGTAACGCCCTTCTATTAGATCAGGCGGGCTGCCAAGCCGTACTCCACTGTATATCATGCACAGACAGACACTCTACAATGCAAGGCCCAACAGAAAGGGGCCTGGCTGTATCCTGTACAAACAAAAAAATATGAGGTTTTTGTTGGTATTTATGGCCATAAAACGTAAGCCTACACCCTCGTCAAGGGACCTCATGTCTGCAAGTTTGTTGTACAAAATTACTATTTCATCCTATACTGAAACTGCTACTTATACATACCATACATAATTGTACAATTGGGACTACTGATCTTCTATTTTTGCTCAAGTTAATCATGAGACCATTGACCTCTACACCACAGGAGTGCTGCCACTGTGAATGGAGTCTTCATCAAATATATGAGTAAGATAAATGCACAAATATCTAGTTATCTATATACTGTACATATACACATACCGTATTTTTTGGACTATAAGACGCACTTTTTTCCCCAAAAAGTTTTGGGGAAAGTGGGGAGTGCGTCTTATAGTCCAATGGCTGTGGGGAAGGGGGGCACGGTGGTGGAGGAGCGGGTCATCGGCGGCATGAGCAGGCTGTAGCAGCGCCTACCGTGAGCACGTTCATTATCTCTTGTCACATGCACTGCATGGGCGGAGGGTGCGCGCATACTAAACAGCCAGCACGCGTGATCATCCCTGGCAACTACAGCCTTGAGTGATTATGTGTGGCTATATTCACTGCCCGAACGCGCATCATCATCAACGCGGGGGGCAGTGAATAAGTATAATCACCGGCCACCGATCCCTGCGGCATCGCGATGTCCTCCTGGTCTGCTTGCCGCTGATGTGTCTGGAGAGCAGTGAGCACAGCGATGACGTCATCACTGTGCGCACGACTCCACACAGGTCAGCGGCGCTGCTGCTGGCACAGACAGGAAGACGAGTGATGCTGCGTGGAGCGAGGAAAGGTGAGGAAAGGAGTGAGGATTGGGGCACATATCAGGATGGGGTATTTATCAGGATGGGGTATTTATCAGGATGGGGGTATATAGCCGGATTGGGACACATCAGGATGTGGGCATATACCTGGATGGGGGCATATACCTGGATGGGGGCATATACGGTACATGGATGGGGGCACATACCAGGATGGGGGACATATATACAAGGCAGGAGGATCATATACAAGGCAGGAGGATCATTACCAGGATGGGGTACCTTAGTAGAGAATTTGGGGACATTACCCCAATAACAGTGTCAGCAGCAGACCCTCGCCCCGTAATAGTGTATCATGCCCACATTTTTTGCTTAAAATTTTATTTTCCTTCTCTAAAACCAGGGTGCGTCTTATAGTCCGAAAAAAAATGGTGTGTGTGTGTGTATATGTGTATATCTATCTCTATATATATATATATATATATATATATATATATATATATATATATATATATATATATATATATATATATATATATACAATATTTTGTGTGGCCACCATTATTTCCATGCACTGCCTTAACTCTCTTGGGCATGGAGTTAGTTCACTGCAGCTTCACAGGGGCCGCAGGATCCTGTTCCATTCTCCATGATAACATCACTGAGCTGTTGGATGTTACAAACTTTGTGCTCCTCCACCTTCTGTTTGAGGATGCCCCACATATGCTCAATAGGGTTTCGTTCGGGAGATATGCTTTTCCAGTCCAGCACCTTTACCCTCAGTTTCTTTAGTAAGGCAGTAGTTGTCTTGGAGGTGTGTTTGGGATCGTTATGTTGGAATACGAAAAGAGGGGATCATGCATGCTCTGCTTCATAGTACATATTGGCATTAATGGATCCCTCATTGTACTGTAGCTTCCCACATACTTCAGCACTCATGCAGCTTCAAACCACGACACTCCCACCACCATGCTTGACTGTAAGCAAGACACATTTGTCTTTGTACTCCTCACCTGGTTGCTGTCACAAATGCTTCAAATCATCTGAATGAATTAGGTTTATCTTGGTCTCATTAGACCATAGGACAAGGTTTCAGTAACCCTTCTCCTTCCTTGTGCTTGTCTTCAGCAAACTGTTTACAACCTCTGGATATGACGCGGCGCACGTGCACTCAACTTCTTTCAATGAAGGCAAGAAGGACAGGGCACTACTCCATGTATAGAGATGCTAGGATTTCAAACCTTGTGCATACACAGCGTTTTACCGCTGATTATTCGCAGCAACCTTATGGCAACAGAATCACTCGAAACAGTTTTTTCAACAGCTACGAGGTGCTTATTCATGAAAGAACAACAAAATCCACAATATATAGCAGTAGAAAAATGAAGAGCACTCACCGATAATTGCTGTGCAAAAGGTGGATGTTTTATTCACATGTGCAGGTTAACAGGTTAACGTAGAAGCACCAGTATAGGGTGCGAAACAGCTGTCGTCTGACGTGCTGTCCCGTCTCACTCCCTCCCCGCTTTGCCTACAGCATGTTAACCTGCACATGTGAATAAAACATCCACCTTTTGCACAGCAATTATCGGTGAGTGCTCTTCATTTTTCTACTGCTATATATCGCACTCAACTTCTTTGGTTGACCATGGTGAGGTCCGTTCTTAAGATGGCTTTACACGCTGCGATATCGGTCCCGATATCGCTAGCGTGGGTACCCGCCCCCATCTGTTGTGCGACATGGGCAAATCGCTGCCTGTGCCGCACAACATCGCCCAGACCTGTCACACATACCTGCACAGCGACGTCGCTGTGACCGGCGAACCGCCTCCTTTCTAAGGGGGCGGTCCGTGCGGCGTCACAGCGACGTCACTGAGCGGCCGCCCAATAGCAGCGGAGGGGCGGAGCTGAGCGGGACGTAACATCCCGCCCACCTCCTTCCTTCCGCATAGCGGCCGGGAGGCAGGTAAGGAGAGCTTTCTCGTTCCTGCGGCGTCACACGGAGCGATGTGTGCTGCCGCAGGAACGAGGAACAACCTCGTTACTGCTGAAGTAACGATTTTTGAGAATGGACCCCCATGTCACCGATGAGCGATTTAGCACGTTTTTGCAATGATGCAAAATCGCTCATCGGTGTCACACGCAACGGCATCGCTAATGCGGCCGGATGTGCATCACCAATTCCGTGACCCCAACGGGTTCGCATTAGCGATGTCATAGCGTGTAAAGCGGCACTTAGTTGAGCCTGTCTTGTTAAACCAATGTATGGTCTTGGCCACTATGCTGCAGCTCTGTTTCAGGGTGTTAGCAATCTTCTTATAGCCTAGCCCATCTTTATGTAGAGCAACAATTCTTTTTTTCAGATCCTCAGAGAATTCGTTACCATGAGGAGCCATGTTGAACTTCCAGTGATAAGCATGACATTTAATACACCTGCCTCCCATTCACACCTGAGACCTTGTAACACTAATGAGTCACATGACACTAGGTGAGGAAAATGTCTAATTGGGCACAATTTGGCCACTTTTTACTTAGGGTTGCACTTACTTTTGTTGCCAGCGGTTTGTACATTAATGGCTGTCTGTTGAGTTATTTAGAGGGCACCACATTTACTCTGTTATACAGGCTGTACACTAACTACTTTACATTGTATCAAAGTGTCAGATCTTTAGTGTTGTCTCATGGAAAGATAGAATACAATGTTTTAAATAAATGTGAGATGTGTAGTCACTTTTGTCATATACTGTGTGTGTATATATCTACAATTATGCTCAAAAGTTTACATACCCCAGCAGATTTTTTGCTTTCTTGGCCTTTTCTTGCAGAGCATATGAAACTTTTTTTGTGTTACCATCTATATTCTCTGAAAAAAAAAGGCCAGTAAAGCAAAAAATCTGCTGGGGTATGTAAACTTTTGAGCACAACTGTATACATGCGCATATACGTGGTCTATTAATCTGTTTAGGCTGAGCCTCAACTAATGTGACAACATTCCTGATTGTCATACTAAGCTGTCAATTAAAACGTCTTGTACTTAGCTAAAATGAAAAGCAGACATCCTGACCCACTGACAAATTACATGAAGAATAAGTGTTTTACGTTGCAATACATCTTCCTTTCCAGACATAATAAGATAGGAGCTTAGGGAAGGGACTGGTATTCGCAATAAAAAATAATGACACTTCGTCATAAATCACAGGTAACTGCTTATTCCAGCGGCAGATTTCCTCACTTCTAAAAGTGAACTTCAACTTACAGAAATATAGAATTTCACGGAGCATAAGAACAGAATGCCCGGTGACTTTTGGCGAGAGATTTTTTACATGAATAGACAGTGTGGCTACAGCACCCACACTTCTGAAGTAGAAAATACCGGGATGTCCATTACCGGCCACTGTTTCTTCTTGACTACTTAAGATTTCAGTTCATATGTTTTCTGATTACTATTAAAATCTAGAAAATCGTGAGCAATCAAAACGCAGTTATGTAAGAAAATTCCCCAACTTCTCTTAACAACAAGATTTGAAACTTATTAAAAAGGAATGTTGACTCTTATTGATGACCGTATCCTTGGGATTCACTTAAAGGGAACCTGTCAGGCCCAATATGCACCCAGAACCACGAGCAGATCTGGGTGCATATTGCTAATCCCTGCCTAAAAGTCCTGTATCCATTAGCATAGATAAAAATATCTTTAGAAAAAGTATTTCTAAAGATCTTTTACCGTATGCTAATGAGAGGGGACTAGTCCACTGGGCGTTAGTTCCCCGGCCAGTCAGCCCCATTAGCAGGTTAGTACGTCCCTGTGGGGGTGCTAATATGCTAATGAATACGCAGCGTCAGAGGATGATCTCACTCACCTCTCCGCCGTCATCGCGTCCGATGGGTTATTTCGGCTCAGTGCGCATGACCCTGCAATTTGGGTAATGCGCACTATGAAGCCGGGTGTACGTGTCTCGGCTTCAAACTGAAGTAGTGCTCATGACCAAAAGTATGTGGTCATGCGCACTGAGCCGAAGTCCAGCGTCGGGCGATGATGGCAGTGGAGAGGTGAGTGAGGTTATTCTGATGCTGCGTATTCATTACCATGTTCGTAACACCCACAGGGGTGTGCTAACATGCTAATGGGGCCGATTAGCAAGGGAAGCAACGCCCTTGGGACTAGTCCCCGCACTCATTAGCATACGATAAAATATCTTTAGAAATACTTTTTCTAATGATTCCTTTATACTAGTGTATACAGGGACGGTTAAGGCAGGGATTAGCAATATGCACCCAGAACTGCTTGTGGTTCTGGGTGCATATTGCACCTGACAGGTTCCCTTTAAACAGAGTTTGAGCTGCTGTAGTCAAATACGGCAACTAGGAGCAGTGGTGTCCTGCTGTTTACTTCTGCCTACAGCTACAAAAAGATAATTGGTGGGGATACTGCGTGTTGAAACCCACCACTCAGATATTCATGACCCACCCTACGTCCTAGACAACTCTATTAAATTCCTAAGACTATGATCATACTGTACAGTTGTATGTCCGCCACTGAGCTCAATGTAATCAAGTGCAAACCAGGAGTGACTGTTTATCTCGAATTATTAATTACTATTTATTAAATGATTGCCTAAGAAAGCATACAAGATGGGGAAAAAATAAATAAGTAAAAAAAAAAAGAAAGCAGAGTAATACTGCTAAAAATGCAAAGCACTTAAGAACTACGAGTCTTACCTTCTATTAACAGCTCCTGTCCATGACTTCCTAGCAATGTCCGGGAAAGGAATGGAGCAAAGTCAACAAAAATCTCACGTAGAAGAGGAGCTACCTTTTCCAGAGCTCTCTCTAATTTGGCAGTGATACTGTGAGAAAGGAAGAATGAAATATTGCATATTATAGTTTTAGATATACACACATGAACATATATACATATACAGTTTTATAACTTTGATAGGAAGCTTTGCACGTTTCATTGGGGGAATTTTGCACCCATGTATGATGAGATGCTGTTTTTCTGGATTCATATATTCATGCATAAAACTAACCTAATGAAATACTCCCACTAAGGAAACTGGCAAAGATAAAAATTCAAAGAAGGCAGCAGTGAAAAAGTAAGGAGGATCTTCTATTCTCCAACACAATCTACATTTCAGTTCCCTCCATGGAGTGTTTCTCAAGAAGTAGTACTTCATAGAGAGTACTCCCAATTTGAAATATATATATATATTAAATATATATATATATTAAATATATATATTAAATAAATATTATATATATATATATATATATATATATATATACATATATACACACACACACACACACACACACACACACACACACACACACACACACACACACACACACAGCCATGGCCAAAAGTGTTGGCTCCCTAAAAATTGTTCCAGAATAGTGTGTATTTCTCCCACAAAAGTATTGCAATTACACGTTTTGTCATACATATGTTTATTTTAAGTGCATTGGAACAACACGAAAAAAATGCAACTTGGACATAAATTAATTGGTGGCACCTTCAACTTATGGTTGCACTCCTTTTTGAATAAATAACTGCAATAAATCGCAATGATATTTAGATCAGGACCCATTGCTGGTCACTTCAGAACCTTCCAGTGCTTTGTTTTCCATTTCTGGGGTCTTCTTGAAATAAGTTTGGGGGTCACTGTCCTGCTGGAAGACCCATGATCTAAGACGCATACCCAGATTTCTGACACTGGGCTCTACAGTGCAACCTAAAATTCTTTGCACACACTCAGGGCACCCAGTGCAAGAGGCTTGCAAAACAATCTCAAAACATTTTTAAACATCCACCATATTTGACTGTAGGTACTGTGTTCTTTTCTATGCAGGTCTCATTCCATTTTAGGTAGACCGTAGAATTTTATGCATTGCTAAAAAGCTCTATCTTGGTCTAATCTGTCTACAAGACACTTTCTAAGAAGGATTTTGGCTTACTCACATACATGTTATCAAACTGAAGTCTAGCGTTTTTATATCTCTGTTTCAGCAGTGTGGTCCTCCTGGGTCTCTTTGTCCAAATGTAATTTAATTCAAATGTAAACGGATAGCTTGTGCTGACATTGATGCACCGTGAACCTGCAGGACAGCTTGAATTTCTTTGAAACTTGATTGGGGCTGCTTATCCACCATCCGGACTATCTTGGGTTGCAACCTTTTATCAATTTTGCTTTGCCTTCCACATCCAGGGAGATTAGTTAAATTGACATGGGCTGTAAACTTCTTGATTCTGTTGCGCACCGTGGACAAAGGGTCATCAAGATCTCTGGAAATGGACTTGTAACTTTGAGACTGTTGATATCTTTCGACAATTTTGCTTCGACCGTTCTCTTCTCCTCTTTCTGTTCTCTACGCTTAGTGTGGCACACAGAGACACAATGCAATGATTGAGTCAACGACTCCCCTTTTTATCTAGTTTCAGGTGTGATTTTTTTGATATTGACCACACTTGTTACTTTCCACAGGTGAGTTTGAAGGAGCATCACATGCTTGAAACAAAAGTTGTTTGGCCACAATTTCAGAAAGGTGCCAAAAATGTTGTCCTGTCCATTTTGGGGGTTTATGTGAAATTATGGCCAATTTGCCCCCTTTCCTCAGATTTTTTTTTTTCACACAAAGGAAATAAACATGTGTATGACAAAACATGTATAATTGAAATAATTTGCTGGGAGAAATGCTTCATTTTCTGGATTAATTTCAAAGACGCTAACACTTTTGGCCATGACTGTAATCTATATATTATACATACATTTTCTTCACACCCTCTCCCCCTCCGTAAAGACAGTCTAATAATCAGCTGTGTTTTCGGGGGTAGGGGGGGTGTTGGAGCACCGCTATTTATTTGCATCTGCGTCTTTAGGACGCAAAAACAAAAACAAACTGCGGGCACAGGACGCTGATTGACCCCGGAAGTACCAGCGGCCGCTTGCACTTCCGGGGTCAGAGGTATGCTAATGCTCCCTGCTATGTACTGCGGCCGTACCCAGCGAGGGTCGGGGGGGGGGAAGCTGCCCCCCCCCTAGAAGCAGGGGCACGGTGTGGTGGGCCGCTGTATCTGCTGTCCCCGCTGCGCTCCTCTACACTGTGTACATGCCAGGCACACTAGCAGGAGCAGGAGGCAGCGCGCTGTGCCGGCTCTGCTGTGTGCTGTGCTCGGCATGCACCCAGTGCAGAGGAGCGCAGCAGAGCCGATGACCGCAGCTTCCTCTTTCCGTTCCTATTCAAATGTATTTGCGTCTTTCAGACGTAAATACATTTGAACGGCACGCCGGGACTGGGCCCAGCCCCCGACGTGCAGCAACGTAATGAGATCAGCACCTTGCTGACGTCATTACAGTGCTGCGGGCGCCACACAGGGGACATGAGGAAGCGAGCGCTCCATGAAGGAGTGGAAGAGACAGGTTTAATTAATGGGGATGAGTGAGGAGGGGCTGAGGACACATAACGGGGAACATTTGTGAAGGAACACAGCTCTGTGACAGGCAGAGGAGGAGTACTGTATTCCGAGGGAGGGGGGAGGCAGGAGTGTGTAGGGATGGGGCAGTGTAATTTGTGTGTGTAGGGGGTGATAAGGGTTGTATTGTGTGTGGGGGGAGGGGTAATGGAGGGTGCATTGTATTGTGTGTGGGGGGAGGGGTAATGGAGGGTGCATTGTATTGTGTGTGTGTGGGGAGGGGTAATGGAGGGTGCATTGTATTGTGTGTGGGGGAGGGGTAATGGAGGGTGCATTGTATTGTGTGTGTGGGGAGGGGTAGTGGAGGGTGCATTGTATTGTGTGTGGGGGGAGAGGTAATGAGGGGTGCATTGTATTGTGTGTGGGGGGGAGGGGTAATGGGGGGTGCATTGTATTGTGTGTGGGGGGAGGGGTAATGAGGGTTGCATTGTATTTTGTGTGTGGGGGGAGGGGTAATGGGGGTTGCATCATATTGTGTGTGTGTGGGGGGAGGGGTAAGGGGGGGTGCATTGTATTGTGTGTGGGGGAGGGGTAATGGGGGGTGCATTGTATTGTGTGGGGGGAGGGGTAATGGGGGGTGCATCGTATTGTGTGTGTGGGGGGAGGGGTAATGGGGGGTGCATTGTATTGTGTGTGGGGGGAGGGGTAATGGGGGGTGCATTGTATTGTGTGTGGGGGGAGGGGTAATAGAGGGTGTATTGTGTGGGGGGAGAGGTAATGAGGGGTGCATTGTATTGTGTGTGAGGGGGAGGGGTAATGGGGGGTGCATTGTATTGTGTGTGTGGGGGAGGGGTAATGAGGGTTGCATTGTATTTTGTGTGTGGGGGGAGGGGTAATGGGGGTTGCATCATATTGTGTGTGTGTGGGGGGAGGGGTAAGGGGGGGTGCATTGTATTGTGTGTGGGGGAGGGGTAATGGGGGGTGCATTGCATTGTGTGTGGGGGGAGGGGTAATGGGGGGTGCATCGTATTGTGTGTGGGGGGGGAGGGGTAATGGGGGGTGCATCGTATTGTGTGTGTGGGGGGAGGGGTAATGGGGGGTGCATCGTATTGTGTGTGTGGGGGGAGGGGTAATGGGGGGTGCATTGTATTGTGTGTGGGGGAGGGGTAGTGGAGGGTGCATTGTATTGTGTGTGGGGGGAGAGGTAATGAGGGGTGCATTGTATTGTGTGTGAGGGGGAGGGGTAATGGGGGGTGCATTGTATTGTGTGTGTGGGGGAGGGGTAATGAGGGTTGCATTGTATTTTGTGTGTGGGGGGAGGGGTAATGGGGGTTGCATCATATTGTGTGTGTGTGTGGGGGGAGGGGTAAGGGGGGGTGCATTGTATTGTGTGTGGGGGAGGGGTAATGGGGGTGCATTGTATTGTGTGTGGGGGGAGGGGTAATGGGGGGGTGCATTGTATTGTGTGTGGGGGGAGGGGTAATGGGGGGTGCATTGTATTGTGTGTGGGGGGAGGGGTAATAGAGGGTGTATTGTGTGGGGGGAGAGGTAATGAGGGGTGCATTGTATTGTGTGTGTGGGGGAGGGGTAATGGGAGGTGCATTGTATTGTTTGTGTGGGGGAGGGGTAATGAGGGGTGCATTGTATTGTGTGTGTGGGGGGAGGGGTAATGGGGGGTACATTGTATTGTGTGTGGGGGAGGGGTAATGGGGGGTGCATTGTATTGTGTGTGGGGGGAGGGGTAATGGGGGGTGCATTGTATTATGTGTGGGGGGAGGGGTAATGGGGGTGCATTGTATTGTGTGGGGGGAGGGGTAATGGGGGTGCATTGTATTGTGTGTGAGGGGAGGGGTAATAGAGGGTGTATTGTGTGTGGGGGGAGAGGTAATGAGGGGTGCATTGTATTGTGTGTGTGGGGGAGGGGTAATGGGGGGTGCATTGTATTGTGTGTGTGTGTGTGTGTGTGTCAGAGCTGTGTGTGTAAGAAGCAGTACTGTGTGTATATATGAATTAGAGCAGTCTGTGCCCCCCCCAGAACTATATGGGTCCCCCAGAGCGCTATGTCACCCATCCCAGTAATGAGTACACCACCAGAGGTGTTTGCCACTCCAGTAACGTCTATGCCCCCTGCCCCTCCTGTAATGTATATATTGTAGCCCCCCAGCCCCTCCTGTGATGTATATACAGCAGTGCAGTCATGTCTGTTAGTGACAGCCATCGTGAAACACAGCCACATGTCCTGAAGGAGCTGGACAGAAACAAGCGGGAGAGGCGAGTGAGGCTGCTGGCGACTTCCCCATATTAATACCTGTAAGGGCTCATGCGCACGTAACTGCTGAATATTCTGCAGCGATTTGACAGCCCATGTGCACTTCAAATCACTGCAGAAACACTGCATAATGGATGCAGTTTTTCTGTACAAAAAAAAGCCGATTTCATGCGCTCTGGCTGCTGCCCCCACCATAAACAGAGCGGGAGCTGCATACATAGCGCACGGAATAATTGACATGCTGCTTTTATGAACGCACGGATTTGGGTCAACATTTTAGCACCCAAATCGCTGCGTTCATAAAAGTAACGTGCGCACGTCTCATGCACAATCTACATAGATTGTGCAGGGGACGCAGGACGCATGCATTTATACTGTAGTGCTATACACAGCATAAATGCATGGAATTACGCAACGTGTGCACGAGCCCTAATGCGTCTGTGTCTGCATGTATGTCAGTGTATATGACTGTGCATATATTTGTCTGTTTATATGTATTTTTCTGAATTTGTCTTCAAATATGTATATGTACGTATGCCTGTATGTGTATGTGCGTGTCTGTGTGTGGATGGGGCCCACTGAGACTCTTTCACCCGGAGGCCACAAAAACCTGGAGCCGGCCCTGGCTGCCTTAACATTGGGATCAATAAAAAATATGTGAGTAAAGTGCGCTTTACACGCTACAATATATCTAACGATGTGTCGGCGGGGTTAATCATAAGTGACGCACATCCGGCATCGTTAGTGATATTGTAGTGTGTGACCGCTACGTGCGACCCCAATTGTGCGTTAAAACATTGATCGCATACACGTCATTCATTTTCTAAAAATTGAACGTCTGGTTGTTCATCGTTCTTGAGGCAGCACACGTCGCTGCGTGTGACACCCTGGGAACGATGAACACAGCTTACCTGCGTCCCGCCAGCAATGCGGAAGGAAGGAGGTGGGTGGGATGTTTACGTCCCACTCATCTCCGCCACTCCGCTTCTATTGGCCGGCCGCTGTGTGACGTCACTGTGACGCCGAACGTCCCTCCCACTTCAGGAAGTGGATGTTCGCCGCCCACAGCGAGGTCGTTTGGAAGGTAAGTACGTGTGACGGGGGTTAATCGTTTGTGCGACACGGGCAACAAATTGCCTGTTCCGCACATACGATGGGGGCGTGTGCGATCGCATACGAGATCGCATATGTAATTGAAATGTGTAAAGCAGCCTTAACTCTACTTTCTGTGTATAAGTGACGGTTGTGAGTGATCCTGGACTGTATCTGTATTGTACTGTGTGAATAAGTGACGGCTGTGAGTGATCCTGGACTGTATCTGTATTGTACTGTGCGTATAAGTGACGGCTGTGAGTGATCCTGGACTGTGTCTGTATTGTACTGTGTGAATAAGTGACGGTTGTGAGTGATCCTGGACTGTATCTGTATTGTACTGTGTGAATAAGTTACGGTTGTGAGTGATCCTGGACTGTATCTGTATTGTAGTACTGTAAATCTGAATGTAGCAGAACAGGATAAGATAAATGTTCATTGGATTTATATCTAAATGCTACAGTTCGCGCTCTACTGTTATGGCTAAAAATGTTAATGTTATGGGGCCCCCACCAGATTTTCTGCCCAGGGGTTCCCCACCAACCTTAATTTGGCCCTGTATATAGATCTATCTATACACACACACACGCAAAATGTTTAACTTGTTTTCCGACAAGTACTTAAAATACATCTATCCACAATTAATTGATTAGCGTTACAGTCATTTCCAACTACATTTGGCCTTCTACAGTCAGTTGCCCACAAAGATATGACCATTATGTTAGAGGTGGGACAATGAGGGATTTATATAAAAGAGACCTGAGTACGAGTGCACATGTATTATATGCATGACTAAATCGGCGATTCTTGATTAGCAGAGGGCAATTTGTAGAAAGTGTATGGGAGCATGTACATGATTAATTATTCTAGGCCTACATATGTCATTGCATTGTAAATAAAGGAGAACACACATACAAATTTCATTTTAATTATCCTACAAGCTGTTAACAGTAGTCAACACAGACGTAAACAAGCATACGGCAATGTGATAGTAGTCTAAAGCTGGAAACCAACAATTCTAAGATACGCAAAAATTCAAAGGAGCTGCAGATGTCCTTCCCGTATTCCTAGACCTTGTCTCCATTGACATATGTACCGGAGAAGCAGCGTAGACTTTGGTAACAGACTAATATTATTCTCAGTATATATATATATATATATATATATATAACACACACACATATATACATATATATATATATATATATATATATATATATATATATATATATATATATATATATACATATATATATATATATATATATATATACAGACCAAAAGTTTGGACACACCTTCTCATCTCTAGAACAACTGTTAAGAGGAGATTTTGTGCGGCAGGCCTTCATGGTAAAATAGCTGCTAGGAAACCACTGCTAAGGACAGGCAACAAGCAGAAGAGACTGGTTTGGGCTAAAGAACACAAGGAATGGACATCTGTGCTTTGGTCTAATGAGTCAAAATTTGAGATCTTTGGATCCAACCACCGTGTCTTTGTAGAAAAGGTGAACGGATAGACTCTACATGGCTGGTTCCCACTGTGAAGCATGGAGGAGGAGGTGTGATGGTGTGGGGGTGCTTTGCTGGTGACACTGTTGGTGATTTATTCAAAATTGAAGGCATACAGAAGCAGCATGGCTACCACAGCATCTTGCAGCAGCATGCTATTCCACCCGGTTTGCGTTTAGTTGGATCAACATGTATTTTTCAACAGGACAATGACCCCAAACACACCTCCAGGCTGTGTAAGGGCTATTTGACTAAGAAGGAGAGTGATGGGGTGCTACGCCAGATGACCTGGTCTACACAGTCACCAGACCTGAACCCAATCGAGATGGTTTGGGGTGAGCTGGACCGTAGAGTGAAGGCAAAAGGGCCAACAAGTGCTAAGCATCTCTGGGAACTCCTTCAAGACTGTTGGAAAACCATTTCCAGTGACTACCTCTTGAAGCTCATCAAGAGAATGCCAAGAGTGTGCAAAGCAGTAATCAAAGCAAAAGGTGGCTACTTTTAAGAACCTAGAATATAAGACATATTTTCAGTTGTTTCCCACTTTTTTTTTTTTTTAAGTATTTCATTCCACATGTTGTAATTCATAGTTTTGATGCCTTCAATGTGAATCTCCAATTTTCAGAGTCATGAAAATAAAGAAAACTCATTGAATGAGAAGGTGTGGCCAAACTTTTGGTCTGTACTGTATATACATATGTGTGTGTGTATATTATATATATATATATATATATATATATATATATATATATATATATATATATATATATATAAAAATAGTACATATATATATATATATATATATATATATATATAAAAATAGTACAAACAAATCTATGATAATTACCTCATGTTTTCAGCAGAGTCCTCCGGCATGGGAGCCACGGTCTGCACTGCTGGTAGGTTTTTGCTGGTAGCACCATTTACAAAACTGGACGATGACGATGAGGAGGACGAGGTTGAATCCACCGCACCTGTTCCACAGACAAAACCTCAACATGTGAAATATACAGACAGAATATTTAACTATCACCTGCCAGCAGAGCTCCATGAAGAGACCATATCCTAAACAGAGGTGATAGCATCTGCTCTGAAAAAGACCAAATTACAATTCAGAATGATCGGGTAGAGCGTATGGAGTATGTACTATCACTATTTACAGCATTTCCTACGAATAACCTAATTTATACTAAAGGGCTGCAATAACGGAGGACAGATATGGCCAGAAAGAGGTGGTGACTGCCGGAGAAACAAAATAGTGACTCTCCTACAAAAAGCAGATTGATCTCCGCTTTTCTGACCATGTAATTGTAGTGGCCTGGTGTTCATACACTATGGATATAGCAGTCTATGATCAGGACTCTATTAGCTGACAATAGGCGGACACTGACTTCTGAGGACTAAGTTTCCACAATTATTTTCTGGTGAGTTTTTGATGATGCATATTTTCATCATACAAAACAAAAAACAAAGCGTTTTCTATTTCCAGCAAAGTGAATGGGATTTACAGACATTTTATACTTAGCGTGCTTCTTGTTAATGAAGCACAAATTGACCTGCGGTGAGTTTATGAATTTCTCTTGCGGGTATACAAAAACGCAAATCTTCCCTATTGCATTAGGCATGGAAAATCCAAAAAGATAAAAAAAAACGTATACGCGGAAACAAA
This sequence comes from Anomaloglossus baeobatrachus, assembly GCF_048569485.1. Lineage (NCBI taxonomy): Eukaryota > Metazoa > Chordata > Amphibia > Anura > Aromobatidae > Anomaloglossus > Anomaloglossus baeobatrachus. The sequence goes on from NC_134354.1 coordinate 716,744,624, forward strand.
AAAAAGGGATGTAATCCGTATATGACTGCATCAACAAAGTTTTGTCGAAGCCAAATAGCGGGAAGTGTATAATAAAAGAGAAAAATAGCAGCATTATTTAAAACTAAACATATCGAAAAGAGAAACACCACAGAGTCAAAAAGATGATAAAAACGTACATTATAAAAAAAAACCCAAAAAACAACAAAAACAAAAAAACACTTCAAAACCTAGATAACCGAATTTAAAATCTGCAATATCAAAAACTCAACAAATACTCATCGTGGGAACGCTGCTTTAGGGTGTATTCACATGGAGCGTCTACAATGGATTTTGACGTAGATGAGCTTCAAAAGCCACATAAAAAAATGCTTAAAATATTCTGTGATGTGGATTTTGAAGCACCATGGAATAAACGGCGCTATAATAATAAATAAATAATAATAATATTAATCATACTAACTCTGAGAAATGGCCTTTATGGACGTTTGTGACATATCCCCACTTTTTTGCCCGCTCAATATGTGAAGGGGTGCCAGGATTCTGTTTCATAACAGAGAAACCCCACGGCAGGCGCAAAGTTCCTTCTGCACAAACCAATTTGGTTTTAAGAGGCGCTTGCAACCATCAGATTTGTCATCTCTTCTGGAAACCCGGGAAGTCTGCCCCTTTTTTGGGAACCTCCCGTATTATCATTTGGAAAGCATGACAATAAGGGCTCTTTTCCATTTGTGTACCGCTTCTGATGCGAGAGCATCGGAAGTGATATGCTAATGACCCTCTGCCACGAGCGTCAGCCGAGGGTCAGGCGACTGTGATGCGATCTTGCGATCGTATCACAGCCTCGGACAAGAGGGGGGAGCACTTTCTCCCCAGCTCTTCCGCTGTCTGTCTCTGCATAGAAAGCAGTGCAGTCACATAACATGCGAGTGCAGTGCGAGTGCAGTGGCTCACGCACTCCCAAAGGCTTGCATGGGGGTGCGTGAGCCGAGACTCGCTGCCAAACACAGCATGCTGCAATAGCACCGAGAGTACGATTCATGTCAAGAAATAAAAAGAAAGAGGAAACTGCTTCATCGATTAATAGGGATGATTGAATACCGCAAATATTCGGCTTCGTGAATATTTTCCAAATAGGTCGCTGCTATTCGACTATTCGCGAATATTCGATGCGCAATGTAAGGCTAGGAGATACCCGAATAACAACTATTTGGAATTATTCGGGCTTCCCATAGACTTAAGCGGGCTTTACACGCTATGATATCGTTAATGATTTATCGTCGGGGTCACGCAGTTAGTGACGCACATCCGGCGTCATTAACGATATCGCAGTGTGTGACTCTTATGTGCGACCTATAAAGATCGCAAAAGCGGCCAAAATAGTTTGCCGCGGAAAGGTCGTCCTAAACAAAAAATTGTTCTCTTCTAATTAGCGATGTTGTTCCTCGTTCCTGCGGCAGCACACATCGCTGTGTGTGACACTGCAGGAGCGAGGAACATCTCCTTACCTGCCTCAACCGCCAATGCGGAAGGAAGGAGGTGGGCGGGATGTTTACGTCCCACTCATCTGCGCCCCTCCGCTTCTATTCGATGGCTGCCGTGTGACGTCGCTGTGACGCCGCACGAACCACCCCCTTAGAAAGGAGGAGGATCGCCGGCAAGAGCGACATCGCAGGACAGATAAGTCCGTCTGACGGGCGTAAGCGAGGTTGTGCGCGACGGGCAGCGATTTGCCCGTGTCGCACAACCGACTGGGACGGGTATGATCGCTTGCGATCTCGCTAGCGAGATCGCAGCCTGTAAAGCCTCCTTTACAATGTGCATCAAATATTCGCATAGTGGTGACCTATTATGAAAATATTCGCGAAGGTGAATATTTGAGGTATTCGATCATCCCTATTAATTAACACTGATGCCAGTGCAATCCAATTTTTTATCGGATCGCACATGAAAATCGCAAGTGGAAAAGAGCCTTAATATGAAGTCTCCGCGTTCGTCAGCTCCCTGGGTCCCTGGTATGACTGCGGCCTCTGAACCCCCCTACATCTGTCTTATATGAAGAAAACAGGATTTGGGCTACTTCAAGAGAAGAATGAAGGTTTTTATTTTTTTTTTAACACAGTCTACGGGCATTTCGGCATTGCATGGCACATGAAAGCATATCATATTACATAGCAGAATAGAGCAGCACATGTGATATGGCGTCATATGGTGGTACAAAACAATGTAGGACACATGGAGTATATGAGCAGCACGTGGCAGCACAGGACAGATGACAGAGCAGCACAGGGCTTTAGTTACATCTCAGAGCAAAAGTGAAAACCAATCAGAGTTCAGCTTTCATTTTCAAACCAGCAAAGGAAATATAAAACAAGGACTCTGATTGGTTCCTGCAGATAACTTGCAAATTAAGTCAGAGACCGGCTTAATTTTTGTTTAATGAACCATATACCAATATACTTCATAGTAAACTAAGGCTATGTGCACACGTTGCTTTTTTTTCAGCGCGGAAAAAAACGCACCCTCTGGCAGAGGGGAGAATTGTAAACAATGCTTTTTGAGAAAAAGGCATCGAAAACGCATGCGTTTTTCATGCGTTTTTCATGCGTTTTTTTAGGTGCGTTTTTTAAGACTTGTCAGTGTTAATAAAGTTTGGAAAAAAAAACCTGTGATGTCATTTCCTTCTCCACATTCTGTTTGGATAAATGGGAGGGCTTGGAATGGAAGGAGCACCATTTGAATTTTGGAAAAGTTTAAATAAACTTCGTGCACCATGTCACATTAGCAGGGCCCCTTGGGTACCTATACGTCAGAAAACCCCCACAAGTGACCCCATTTTGGAATCTGCATCTCTCAAGGATTTTATTCAGGCGTATATTAAGCATTTTGAATCCACAGCTACTTCACCCAAAATGTTGCTGTAGCAACAATATTCTCACTTTTAGGCCCGTTTCACATGTCAGTGAAAAACACTGACGTTTTTCACTGGCGTGTAAAACACGCACATGTCCCTCTGTGTGCCGTGAATCACGGCACACGTGGGTTGTCTAAGTGCAATCCGGGCTCCGTTCTCCGTGGCCCGTGATTGCACTCAGTAATCATCTCACCTGCGCCCGCTCCCGCTCTCCATGGTGCTGATCGCTCCCGCGGTGCAGCATCCGGCTGGTGCTGACCCCCGCAGCAGCTGCTTCCTGGGTCGGCTGTGTCGCGCATCATGAATATGCGCAACAATAATGAGCCGGCTCAGAAGCAGCAAGCTGCACGGGCTGCAGAGGACATCGCTGGACGCCGGGTGAGTTAAAATGATTTTTATTTTAAAAGCACGTTTTTTTCTGACACGTGTTTCACGGACCACACCTCTGCGTGGTCCGTGGAACATCAGTAATGCCAGAAAAAAATGGACATGTCTCCGTGCGGCAATCACGCACACGCGGGTACACCGCATGGAGACACGTGCAGTGTAAAATCACTGACGTGTGAGCAGACCCATTCATTATAATGGGTCTGCGTATGTCAGTGATTCTGGTATGTTTAAAAAAAGCACAAACGTCCCAGAATCACTGACGTGTGAAAGAGGCCTAAGGCTATGTGGACATGATCCAGCGACACGGCGTCTAGTACACAGTGTCAGCCTTCCTGCAGCTGCCCATGCCCACGATTTGGGTTCAGGCTGCTGTGGAGCTCTATGCTACCTGCAGAGAACACTCTCGTCTCCGCAGCATAAATTGACATGCTGAGGCTCGGGAAGCTGCGCCACCGGTCAGTTTATGCTGCGGAGAAAAGAAGCACAGTGGGCATGGGATCTCCAAAAATCCTTCCACTGTGCTTCTACTGCACAACGCAGCGTTATGGACGCAGGGAAAACACTCAGCGCCCATAACGCTGCAAACCCTGATTGTGGGCACACAGCCTAAAAAGCGTCAATGGATGAAGGGATGTCAAATATATATAACATCCCACCCCCACCTGCATATTCTAAGCTGGCACCTTTAGTACCTTTCATGTGGCACTAAAGGGTGCCTAGCTTAGTATTTATCCAAAAAAAAATAAATGAAAAAAATGGCGTGGGTCCCCGCTATTTTTGATAGCCAGTCAGGGTAAAGCAGACAGCTGTAGCCTGCAAACCACAGCTGGCAGCTTCATCTTGGCTGGTGATGAATTTGGAGGGCTCCCCAGGCTTTTTTTTTTATTTATAAATAAAGAGTTAAAAAAAAAAATAACGTGGGGTCCCCCCAAATTAGATCACCAGCCAAGGTGAAGCTGACAGTTGGGGTCTGGTATTCTCAGGGTGGGAAGAGCCATGGTTATTGGACTCTTCCCAGCCTAAAAATAGCAGGCCGCAGCCGCCCCAGAAGTGGCGCATCCATTAGATGCGCCAATCCTGGCGCTTCGCTCCAACTCATCCCGCGCCCTGGTGCGTTGGCAAACGGGGTAATAAATGGGGTTGATACCAGATGTGTAATGTCACCTGGCATCAAGCCCAGCAATTAGTGAAGTCACGGCGTCTATCAGATACCAGACATAACTAATTGACAGTAAACAAAAGCAAAAAAAATGACAAAAAATGTTTTATTAGAAAAAACACTCCCCAAATCATTCCCTTGTTCTCCAATTTAATAAAAAAAATTTGAAAAAAATGGGTCCGCAGAAATCCATTTGGACGTCCCACGTCGCCTCTGGACCTTCTAGAATATGGGGGCACGTTCAGGGAACGTATCCCCCATTTTCTAGGAGGGCAGACCCTCCATTTGAGGAGAGTGGGTGCCAAAAATCTGCACCCACTCTCCCCGGGTCACAGCTGCAGAGTGCCGAGCAGCCAGCACAGCTCACACTGAACACAGTGCTGGCTGTCAGCTGCTCTGCTCATGTGACCGGCCAGCGTGCACTGTGAAGGAGGAGGGGGCCGCGGGGGATCAGCGCTGCGACCAGACAGGTAAGGGGGAATACCGGGGGGAATAGGGGGTGACCTGGCAGGGCCTGGGGGGCATTTTTCTGTCGCATGTCTCAAGGCACATGCGACAGAAATCATAGGAGCAGGGCGGCCGGTGCGCTACTGTGCGCGTGGCCATGTTGGATTTTCGGGAGGGGGGGGTCGGGGGTCGGGGCGGGCACTTTGGCGACACCGGGGGCTTCCCAGGACTTTGCCAGGAAGTGAGGTCAACAGGAAACCTCTTGACCTCACTTCCAGGTAAATGCCTGCATTCTGGCATGCCGATAAAGCCCGCGGACCGCAACAAAAAAGCAGCTCACTGCGGTGTAGCTGCGTTCTGACCCACATCATTGATTTAATGGGGGAGAGAACGCAGCTACACCGCACAAAAGAAGTGACATGCTGCTTTTCTTTCCGCACCGATTTTTGGCATCCAAAACGCTGCGTTTAGAAATGCAGCGTGTG